>NC_134834.1:37201537-37413763 GCF_004210375.1 Tachypleus tridentatus
AAAGTTCTCTTTAGCGGTGAATCGCTTCTGCCAAAGTTCTCTTTAGCGGTGAATCGCTTCTGCCAAAGTTCTCTTTAGCGGTGAATCGCTTCTGCCAAAGTTCTCTTTAGCGGTGAATCGCTTCTGCCAAAGTTCTCTTTAGCGGTGAATCGCTTCCTCTTTAGCGGTGAATCCAAAGTTCTTTTTAGCGGTGAATCGCTTCTGCCAAAGTTCTCTTTAGCGGTGAATCGCTTCTGCCAAAGTTCTCTTTAGCGGTGAATTGCTTCCGCCATAGTTCTCTTTAGCGGTGAATCGCTTCTGCCAAATGTTCTCTTTAGCGGTGAATCGCTTCCGCCAAAGTTCTCTTTAGCGGTGAATCGCTTCTGCCAAAGCTTCCTGCCAAAATAGTTCTCTTTTAGTGGTGAATCGCTTCCGCCAAAGTTCTCTTTAGCGGTGAATCGCTTCTGCCAAAGTTCTCTTTAGCGGTGAATTCTCTTTAGCTTTCTGCCAAAGTTCTCTTTAGCGGTGAATCGCTTCTGCCAATGTTCTCTTTAGCGGTGAATCGCTTCCGCCAAAGTTCTCTTTAGCGGTGAATCGCTTCTGCCAAAGTTCTCTTTAGCGGTGAATCGCTTCTGCCAAAGTTCTCTTTAGCGGTGAATCGCTTCTGCTCAAATCGTTCTGCTTTCTTTAGCGGTGAATCGCTTCTGCCAATCGCTTCTGTTCTCTCTTTAGCGGTGAATCGCTTCTGCCAAAGTTCTCTTTAGCGGTGAATCGCTTCTGCCAAAGTTCTCTTTAAATCGTTCTTCTTTTAGCGGTGAATTGCGCCATAGTTCTCTTTAGCCTTCTGCCAAAGTTCTCTTTAGCGGTGAATCGCTTCCGCCAAAGTTCTCTTTAGCGGTGAATCGCTTCTGCCAAAGCCTTTAGCGGTGAATCGCTTCCGCCAAAGTTCTCTTTAGTGGTGAATCGCTTCTGCCTAAGTTCTCTTTAGCGGTGAATCGCTTCCGCCAAAGTTCTCTTTAGCGGTGAATCGTTCTCTTTAGCGGTGAATCGCTCTGCCAAAGTTCTCTTTAGCGGTGAATCGCTTCTGCCAAAGTTCTCTTTAGCGGTGAATCGCTTCTGCCAAAGTTCTCTTTAGCGGTGAATCGCTTCTGCCAAAGTTCTCTTTAGCGGTGAATTGCGTCCGCCATAGTTCTCTTTAGTTGTGAATAGCTTCTGCCAAAGTTCTCTTTAGCGGTGAATCGCTTCTGCCAAAGTTCTCTTTAGCGGTGAATCGCTTCTGCCAAAGTTCTCTTTAGCGGTGAATCGCTTCCGCCATAGTTCTCTTTAGTTGTGTGAATCGCTTCTGCCAAAGTTCTCTTTAGCGGTGAATCGCTTCTGCCAAAGTTCTCTTTAGTGGTGAATCGCTTCTGCCAATGTGAATCGCTTCTGCCAAAGTTCTCTTTAGCGGTGAATCGCTTCTGCCAAAGTTCTCTTTAGCGGTGAATCGCTTCTGCCAAAGTTCTCTTTAGTGGTGAATCGCTTCTGCCAAAGTTCTCTTTAGCGGTGAATCGCTTCTGCCAAGCGGTGAATCGCTTCCGCCAAAGTCTCTTTTAGCGGTGAATCGCTTCTGCCAATCGTTCTCTTTAGTGGTGAATCGCTTCTGCCAAAGTTCTCTTTAGCGGTGAATCGCTTCTCCGCCAAAGTTCTCTTTAGCAGTGTGAATCGCTTCTGCCAAAGTTCTCTTTTAGCGGTGAATCGCTTCTGCCAAAGTTCTCTTTAGCGGTGAATAGCTTCTGCCAAATAGTTCTCTTTAGCGGTGAATCGCTTCTGCCAAAGTTCTCTTTAGCGGTGAATCGCTTCTGCCAAAGTTCTCTTTAGCGGTGAATTGCTTCCGCCAGTTGTGAATTCTCTTTAGTGGTGAATCGCTTCTGCCAAGTTCTCTTTAGTTCTTTTCTAGCTCTTTAGGTGAATCGCTTCTGCTCTAAGTTCTCTTTAGCGGTGAATCGCTTCGGTGAATCGCAAAGTTCTCTTTAGCGGTGAATCGCTTCCGCCAAAGTTCTCTTTAGCGGTGAATTCGCTTTTAGCGGTGCCAAAAGTTCTCTTTAGCGGTGAATCGCTTCTGTTAATGTTCTCTTTAGCGGTGAATCGCTTCTGCCAAAGTTCTCTTTAGCGGTGAATCGCTTCTGCCAAAGTTCTTCTGCTTTAGCGGTGAATCGCTTCTGCCAAAGTTCTCTTTAGCGGTGAATCGCTTCTGCCAAAGTTCTTCTTTTAGCGGTGAATCGCTTCTGCCAAAGTTCTCTTTAGCGGTGAATCGCTTCTGCCAAAGTTCTCTTTAGCGGTGAATCGCTTCTGCCAAAGTTCTCTTTAGCGGTGAATCGCTTCTGCCAAAGTTCTCTTTAGCGGTGAATCGCTTCTGCCAAAGTTCTCTTTAGTGGTGAATCGCTTCTGCCAAAGTTCTCTTTAGCGGTGAATCGCTTCTGCCAAAGTTCTCTTTAGCGGTGAATCGCTTCTGCCAAAGTTCTCTTTAGCGGTGAATTTTCTGCTTCCGCCATAGTTCTCTTTAGCGGTGAATCGCTTCTGCCAAAGTTCTCTTTAGCGGTGAATCGCTAGTTCTCTTTAGCCAAAGTTCTCTTTAGCGGTGAATCGCTTCTGTGAATCGCTTCCGCCAAAGTTCTCTTTAGCGGTGAATTCGCTTCTGCCAAAGTTCTCTTTAATCGCTTCTGCCAAAGTTCTCTTTAGTGAATCGCTTCCGCCAAAGTTCTCTTTAGCGGTGAATCGCTTCTGCCAAAGTTCTCTTTAGCGGTGAATCGCTTCCGCCAAAGTTCTCTTTCTCTTTAGCGGTGAATCGCTTCTGCCAAAGTTCTCTTTAGTTCTCCGCCATAGTTCTCTTTAGTGGTGAATCGCTTCTCTTTTAGCCAAAGTTCTCTTTAGCGGTGAATCGCTTCTGCCAAAGTTCTCTTTAGCGGTGAATCTGCCAAAGTTCTCTTTAGTTCTCCGCCATAGTTCTCTTTAGTTGTGAATAGCTTCTGCCAATGTTCTTTTTAGTGGTGAATCGCTTCCGTCTAAGTTCTCTTTAGCGGTGAATCGCTTCTGCCAAAGTTCTCTTTAGCGGTGAATCGCTTCTGCCAAAGTTCTCTTTAGCGGTGAATCGCTTCCGCCAAAGTTCTCTTTAGCGGTGAATCGCTTCTGCCAAAGTTCTCTTTAGCGGTGAATCGCTTCTGCCAAAGTTCTCTTTAGCGGTGAATTGCGTCCGCCATAGTTCTCTTTAGTTGTGAATCGCTTCTGCCAAAGTTCTCTTTAGCGGTGAATCGCTTCTGCCAAAGTTCTCTTTAGCGGTGAATCGCTTCTGCCAAAGTTCTCTTTAGCGGTGAATTGCGTCCGCCATAGTTCTCTTTAGTTGTGAATAGCTTCTGCCAATGTTCTTTTTAGTGGTGAATCGCTTCCGCCAAAGTTCTCTTTAGCGGTGAATCGCTTCCATAAAGTTCTCTTTAGCGGTGAATCGCTTCTGCCAAAGTTCTCTTTAGTGGTGAATCGCTTCTGCCAAAGTTCTCTTTAGCGGTGAATCGCTTCTGCCAAAGTTCTCTTTAGCGGTGAATCGCTTCCGCCAAAGTTCTCTTTAGCCTGAAGTTCTCTTTAGCGGTGAATCGCTTCCGCCAAAGTTCTCTTTAGCGGTGAATCGCTTCTGCCAAAGTTCTCTTTAGCGGTGAATCGCTTCTGCCAAAGTTCTCTTTAGCGGTGAATCGCTTCTGCCAAAGTTCTCTTTAGCGGTGAATCGCTTCCGCCATAGTTCTCTTTAGTTGTGAATAGCTTCTGCCAATGTTCTTTTTAGTGGTGAATCGCTTCCGCCAAAGTTCTCTTTAGCAGTGAATCGCTTCTGCCAAAGTTCTCTTTAGCGGTGAATTGCATCCGCCATAATTCTCTTTAGCAGTGAATCGCTTCTGCCAATGTTCTCTTTAGCGGTGAATCGCTTCTGCCAATGTTCTTTTTAGTGGTGAATCGCTTCCGTCTAAGTTCTCTTTAGCAGTGAATCGCTTCCGCCAAAGTTCTCTTTAGTGGTGAATCGCTTCTGCCAAAGTTCTCTTTAGCGGTGAATCGCTTCTGCCAAAGTTCTCTTTAGCGGTGAATCGCTTCTGCCAAAGTTCTCTTTAGCGGTGAATCGCTTCTGTCTCTTTAGCGGTGAAGTTCTCTTTAGCGGTGAATCGCTTCTGCCAAAGTTCTCTTTAGTGGTGAATCGCTTCTGCCAAAGTTCTCTTTAGCGGTGAATTACTTCCGCCATAGTTCTCTTTAGCTGTGAATAGCTTCTGCCAAAGTTCTTTTAGCGGTGAATCGCTTCTGCCAAAAGCGGTTCTCTTTAGCAGTGAATCGCTTCCGCCAAAGTTCTCTTTAGCGGTGAATCGCTTCTGCCAAAGTTCTCTTTAGCGGTGAATAGATTCTGTTAATGTTCTCTTTAGCGGTGAATCGCTTCTGCCAAAGTTCTCTTTAGCGGTGAATTGCGTCCGCCATAGTTCTCTTTAGTTGTGAATAGCTTCTGCCAATGTTCTTTTTAGTGGTGAATCGCTTTCTGCCAAAGTTCTCTTTAGCGGTGAATCGCTTCTGCCAAAGTTCTCTTTAGCGGTGAATTGCATCCGCCATAGTTCTCTTTAGTTGTGAATAGCTTCTGCCAATGTTCTTTTTAGTGGTGAATCGCTTCCGTCTAAGTTCTCTTTAGCGGTGAATCGCTTCTGCCAAAGTTCTCTTTAGCGGTGAATCGCTTCTGCCAAAGTTCTCTTTAGCGGTGAATCGCTTCTGCCAAAGTTCTCTTTAGCGGTGAATCGCTTCTGCCAAAGTTCTCTTTAGCGGTGAATCGCTTCCATCAAAGTTCTCTTTAGCGGTGAATCGCTTCTGCCAAAGTTCTCTTTAGCGGTGAATCGCTTCTGCCAAAGTTCTCTTTAGTGGTGAATTCTCTTTAGCTTCCGCCATAGTTCTCTTTAGCTGTGAATCGCTTCTGCCAAAGTTCTCTTTAGCGGTGAATCGCTTCTGCCAAAGTTCTCTTTAGCGGTGAATTGCTTCCGCCATAGTTCTCTTTAGTTGTGAATAGCTTTTAGCCAATCGCTTCTGCCAATGTTCTCTTTAGTGGTGAATCGCTTCCGTCTAAGTTCTCTTTAGCGGTGAATCGCTTCTGCCAAAGTTCTCTTTAGTGGTGAATCGCTTCTGCCAAAGTTCTCTTTAGCGGTGAATCGCTTCCATGCCAAAGTTCTCTTTCTCTTTAGCGGTGAATCGCTTCTGCCAAAGTTCTCTTTAGCGGTGAATCGCTTCCGCCAAAGTTCTCTTTAGCGGTGAATCGCTTCTGCCAAAGTTCTCTTTAGCGGTGAATCGCTTCCGCCAAAGTTCTCTTTAGTTGTGAATAGCTTCTGCCAATGTTCTCTTTAGCGGTGAATCGCTTCTGCCAAAGTTCTCTTTAGCGGTGAATCGCTTCTGCCAAAGTTCTCTTTAGCGGTGAATTCTCTTTAGCTTCCGCCATAGTTCTCTTTAGTTGTGAATAGCTTCTGCCAAATGTTCTTTTAGTGGTGAATCTTCTGCCAAAGTTCTCTTTAGCAAAGTTCTCTTTAGCGGTGAATCGCTTCTGCCAAAGTTCTCTTTAGCGGTGAATCGCTTCTGCCAAAGTTCTCTTTAGCGGTGAATTCTCTTTAGTGGTGAATCGCTTCTGCTTCTGCCAAAGTTCTCTTTAGCGGTGAATCGCTTCTGTCTAAGTTCTCTTTAGCGGTGAATCGCTTCTGCCAAAGTTCTCTTTAGCGGTGAATCGCTTCTGCCAAATTCTCTTTAGCGGTGAATAGTTCTCTTTAGCGGTGAATCGCTTCTGCCAAAGTTCTCTTTAGCGGTGAATCGCTTCTGCGCCATAGTTCTCTTTAGCGGTGAATCGCTTCTGCCAAAGTTCTCTTTAGCGGTGAATCGCTTCTGCCAAAGTTCTCTTTAGCGGTGAATCGCTTCTGCCAAAGTTCTCTTTAGCGGTGAATTGCCAAAGTTCCGCCATAGTTCTCTTTAGTTGTGAATAGCTTCTGCCAATGTTCTTTTTAGTGGTGAATCGCTTCCGTCTAAGTTCTCTTTAGCGGTGAATCGCTTCTGCCAAAGTTCTCTTTAGCGGTGAATCGCTTCTGCCAAAGTTCTCTTTAGCGGTGAATCGCTTCCGCCAAAGTTCTCTTTAGCGGTGAATCGCTTCTGCCAAAGTTCTCTTTAGCGGTGAATCGCTTCTGCCAAAGTTCTCTTTAGCGGTGAATCGCTTCGCCAAAGTTCTCTTTAGTTGTGAATCGCTTCTGCCAAGTTCTCTTTAGCGGTGAATCGCTTCTGCCAAAGTTCTCTTTAGCGGTGAATCGCTTCCGCCATAGTTCTCTTTAGCGGTGAATAGCTTCTGCCAAAGTTCTCTTTAGCGGTGAATCGCTTCTGCCAAAGTTCTCTTTAGCGGTGAATCGCTTCCGCCAAAGTTCTCTTTAGCGGTGAATCGCTTCTGCCAAAGTTCTCTTTAGCGGTGAATCTCTTTAAACGCCATTTCTCTTTAGTGGTGAATCTTCTCTTTAGCCAATCGCTTCTCTTTTAGTGGTGAATCGCTTCTGCCAAAGTTCTCTTTAGCGGTGAATCGCTTCCGCCAAAGTTCTCTTTAGCGGTGAATCGCTTCTGCCAAAGTTCTCTTTAGCGGTGAATCGCTTCCGTAAGTTGTGAATAGCTTCTGCCAATGTTCTCTTTAGCGGTGAATCGCTTCTGCCAAAGTTCTCTTTAGCGGTGAATCGCTTCTGCCAAAGTTCTCTTTAGCGGTGAATCGCATAGTTCTCTTTAGTTGTGAATCGCTTCCGCCAAAGTTCTCTTTAGCGGTGAATCGCTTCTGCCAAAGTTCTCTTTAGCGGTGAATCGCTTCCACCAAAGTTCACTTTAGCGGTGAATTGCGTCCGCCATAGTTCTCTTTAGTTGTGAATAGCTTCTGCCAATGTTCTTTTTAGTGGTGAATCGCTTCCGTCTAAGTTCTCTTTAGCGGTGAATCGCTTCCGCCAAAATCGCTTCTCTTTAGCGGTGAATCGCTTCTGCCAAAGTTCTCTTTAGTGGTGAATATCTTCCGCCAAAGTTCTCTTTAGCGGTGAATCGCTTCTGCCAAAGTTCTTTTAGCGGTGAATCGCTTCCATCTAAGTTCTCTTTAGCGGTGAATCGCTCCGCCAAAGTTCTCTTTAGTTGTGAATCGCTTCTGCCAAAGTTCTCTTTAGCGGTGAATCGCTTCTGCCAAAGTTCTCTTTAGCGGTGAATCGCTTCTGCCAAAGTTCTCTTTAGCGGTGAATTGCTTCCGCCATAGTTCTCTTTAGTTGTGAATAGCTTCTGCCAATGTTCTTTTTAGTGGTGAATCGCTTCCGCCAAAGTTCTCTTTAGCAGTGAATCGCTTCTGCCAAAGTTCTCTTTAGCGGTGAATTGCATCCGCCATAAGTCTCTTTAGCGGTGAATCGCTTCTGCCAAAGTTCTCTTTAGCGGTGAATCGCTTCTGCCAATGTTCTTTTTAGTGGTGAATCGCTTCCGCCAAAGTTCTCTTTAGCGGTGAATCGCTTCCGCCAAAGTTCTCTTTAGCGGTGAATCGCTTCTGCCAAAGTTCTCTTTAGCGGTGAATCGCTTCTTCTCTTTAGCCAAAGTTCTCTTTAGCGGTGAATCGCTTCTGCCAATGTTCTCTTTAGCGGTGAATCGCTTCTGCCAAAGTTCTCTTTAGCGGTGAATCGCTTCTGCCAAAGTTCTCTTTAGCGGTGAATCTTCTGCCGCCAAAGTTCTCTTTAGCGGTGAATCGCTTCTGCCAAAGTTCTCTTTAGCGGTGAATCGCTTCCGCCATAGTTCTCTTTAGCGGTGAATCGCTTCCGCCAAAGTTCTCTTTAGTGGTGAATCGCTTCTGCCAAAGTTCTCTTTAGCGGTGAATCGCTTCTGCCAATGTTCTCTTTAGTGGTGAATCGCTTCCGCCAAAGTTCTCTTTAGCAGGTGAATCGCTTCTGCCAAAGTTCTCTTTAGCGGTGAATTGCATCCGCCATAGTTCTCTTTAGTTGTGAATAGCTTCTGCCAATGTTCTCTTTAGCGGTGAATCGCTTCCGCCAAAGTTCTCTTTAGCGGTGAATCGCTTCCGCCAAAGTTCTCTTTAGCGGTGAATCGCTTCTGCCAAAGTTCTCTTTAGCGGTGAATCGCTTCCGCCAAAGTTCTCTTTAGCGGTGAATCGCTTCTGCCAAAGTTCTCTTTAGCGGTGAATCGCTTCTGTCAAAGTTCTCTTTAGCGGTGAATCGCTTCGGCCAAAGTTCTCTTTAGCAGTGAAACGCTTCTGCCAAAGTTCTCTTTAGCGGTGAATCGCTTCCGCCAAAGTTCTCTTTAGCGGTGAATCGCTTCTGCCAAAGTTCTCTTTAGTTGTGAATCGCTTCTGTTCTCTTTAGCGGTGAATGCTTCTGCCAATGTTCTTTTTAGTGGTGAATCGCTTCCGTCTAAGTTCTCTTTAGCGGTGAATCGCTTCTGCCAAAGTTCTCTTTAGCGGTGAATCGCTTCTGCCAAAGTTCTCTTTAGCGGTGAATAGCTTCTGCCAATGTTCTCTTTAGCCAATCGTTCTGCCAAAGTTTCTTTAGCGGTGAATCGCTTCCGCCAAAGTTCTCTTTAGCGGTGAATCGCTTCTGCCAAAGTTCTCTTTAGCGGTGAATCGCTTCTGCCAAAGTTCTCTTTAGCGGTGAATCGCTTCTGCCAAAGTTCTCTTTAGCGGTGAATCGCTTCTGCCAAAGTTCTCTTTAGCGGTGAATCGCTTCTGCCAAAGTTCTCTTTAGCGGTGAATAGCTTCTGCCAAAGTTCTCTTTAGCGGTGAATCGCTTCTGCCAAAGTTCTCTTTAGCGGTGAATCGCTTCCGCCAAAGTTCTCTTTAGCTGGTGAATCGCTTCTGCCAAAGTTCTTTAGCGGTGAATCGCTTCCGCCAAAGTTCTCTGAATTCTTTAGCGGTGAATCGCTTCCGCCAAAGTTCTCTTTAGCGGTGAATCGCTTCTGCCAAAGTTCTCTTTAGCGGTGAATCGCTTCTGCCAAAATTTTCTTAGCGGTTCTCTTTAGCGGTGAATCGCTTCCACAAAAGTTCTCTTTAGCGGTGAATTGCGTCCGCCATAGTTCTCTTTAGTTGTGAATAGCTTCTGCCAATGTTCTTTTAGTGGTGAATCGCTTCCGTCTAAGTTCTCTTTAGCGGTGAATCGCTTCCGCCAAAGTTCTCTTTAGCGGTGAATCGCTTCTGCCAAAGTTCTCTTTAGTGGTGAATATCTTCCGCCAAAGTTTTCTTTAGCGGTGAATCGCTTCTGCCAAAGTTTTTTTAGCGGTGAATCGCTTCCATCTAAGTTCTCTTTAGCGGTGAATCACTCCGTTCTAAATCGCTTTCTCTTTAGTTGTGAATCGCTTCTGCCAAAGTTCTCTTTAGCGGTGAATCGCTTCTGCCAAAGTTCTCTTTAGCGGTGAATCGCTTCTGCCAAAGTTCTCTTTAGCGGTGAATTGCTTCCGCCATAGTTCTCTTTAGTTGTGAATAGCTTCTGCCAATGTTCTTTTTAGTGGTGAATCGCTTCCGCCAAAGTTCTCTTTAGCAGTGAATCGCTTCTGCCAAAGTTCTCTTTAGCGGTGAATCGCTTCCGCCAAAATTCTCTTTAGCGGTGAATCGCTTCTGCCAATGTTCTCTTTAGCGGTGAATCGCTTCTGCCAAAGTTCTCTTTAGCGGTGAATCGCTTCCGCCAAAGTTCTCTTTAGCGGTGAATCGCTTCCGCCAAAGTTCTCTTTAGTGGTGAATCGCTTCTGCCAAAGTTCTCTTTAGCGGTGAATCGCTTCTGCCAAAGTTCTCTTTAGCGGTGAATCGCTTCTCTTCTAAGTTCTCTTTAGCGGTGAATCGCTTCGCTTTAGCGGTGAATCGCTTCTGCCAAAGTTCTCTTTAGCGGTGAATCGCTTCTCTTTAGCCAATGTTCTCTTTAGCGGTGAATCGCTTCTGCCAAAGTTCTCTTTAGCGGTGAATCGCTTCCGCCAAAGTTCTCTTTAGCGGTGAATGAATTCTCTTTAGCGGTGAATCGCTTCAAAGTTCTCTTTAGCGGTGAATCGCTTCCGCCAAAGTTCTCTTTAGCGGTGAATCGCTTCCGCCAAAGTTCTCTTTAGTTGTGAATAGCTTCTGCCAAAGTTCTCTTTAGCGGTGAATCGCTTCTGCCAAAGTTCTCTTTAGCGGTGAATCGCTTCTGCCAAAGTTCTCTTTAGCGGTGAATCGCTTCTGCCAAAGTTCTCTTTAGCGGTGAATCGCTTCTGCCAAAGTTCTCTTTAGCGGTGAATCGCTTCTGCCAAAGTTCTCTTTAGCGGTGAATCGCTTCTGCCAAAGTTCTCTTTAGCGGTGAATCGCTTCTGCCAAAGTTCTCTTTAGCGGTGAATCGCTTCTTCCGCCAAAGTTCTCTTTAGCGGTGAATCGCTTCTGCCAAAGTTCTCTTTAGCGGTGAATTGCTTCCGCCATAGTTCTCTTTAGTTGTGAATAGCTTCTGCCAATGTTCTTTTTAGTGGTGAATCGCTTCCGTCAAAGTTCTCTTTAGCGGTGAATCGCTTCTGCCAAAGTTCTCTTTAGCGGTGAATCGCTTCTGCCAAAGTTCTCTTTAGCGGTGAATCGCTTCCACCAAAGTTCTCTTTAGCGGTGAATCGCTTCTGCCAAAGTTCTCTTTAGCGGTGAATCGCTTCCGCCAAGTTCTCTTTAGCGGTGAATCGCTTCCGCCATAGTTCTCTTTAGTGAATCTTCTTTTCTCTTTAGCGGTGAATCGCTTTCTCTTTAGCGGTGAATCGCCAAAGTTCTCTTTAGCGGTGAATAGCTTCTGCCAAAGTTCTCTTTAGCGGTGAATCGCTTCCACAAAGTTCACTTTAGCGGTGAATTGCGTCCGCCATAGTTCTCTTTAGTTTTGAATAGCTTCTGCCAATGTTCTTTTTAATGGTGAATCGCTTCCGTCTAAGTTCTCTTTAGCGGTGAATCGCTTCCGCCAAAGTTCTCTTTAGCGGTGAATTGCTTTTGTCAAAGTTCTCTTTAGTGGTGAATATCTTCCGCCAAACTTCTCTTTAGCGGTGAATCGCTTCTGCCAAAGTTCTTTTAGCGGTGAATCGTTTCCATCTAAGTTCTCTTTAGCGGTGAATCACTCCGCCAAACTTCTCTTTAGTTGTGAATAGCTTCTGCCATAGTTCTCTTTAGCGGTGAATCGCTTCTGCCAAAGTTCTCTTTAGCGGTGAATCGCTTCTGCCAAAGTTCTCTTTAGCGGTGAATCGCATCCGCCATAGTTCTCTTTAGTTGTGAATAGCTTCTGCCAATGTTCTTTTTTAGGGGTGAATCGCTTCCGCCAAAGTTCTCTTTAGCAGTGAATCGCTTCTGCCAAAGTTCTCTTCAGAGGGTGAATTGCACCCGCCATAATTCTCTTTAGCAGTGAAACGCTTCTGCCAATGTTCTCTTTAGCGGTGAATCGCTTCTGCCAATGTTCTTTTTAGTGGTGAATCGCTTCCGTCTAAGTTCTCTTTAGCAGTGAATCGCTTCCGCCAAATTTTTTTTAGTGGTCAATAGCTTCTGCCAAAGTTCTCTTTAGCGGTGAATCGCTTCTGCCAAAGTTCTCTTTAGCGGTGAATCGCTTCTGTCTAAGTTCTCTTTAGCGGTGAATCGCTCCGCTAAAGTTCTCTTTAGTGGTGAATCGCTTCTGCCAAAGTTCTCTTTAGCGGTGAATTGCTTCCGCCATAGTTCTCTTTAGCTGTGAATAGCTTCTGCCAAAGTTCTTTTAGCGGTGAATCGCTTCTGCCAAAATTCTCTTTAGCGGTGAATCGCTTCCGCCAAAGTTCTCTTTAGCGGTGAATCGCTTCTGCCAAAGTTCTCTTTAGCGGTGAATAGATTTCTGTTAATGTGAATCTCTTTAGCGGTGAATCGCTTCTGCCAAAGTTCTCTTTAGCGGTGAATTGCGTCCGCCATAGTTCTCTTTAGTTGTGAATAGCTTCTGCCAATGTTCTTTTTAGTGGTGAATCGCTTCGCCAAAGTTCTCTTTAGCAGTGAATCGCTTCTGCCAAAGTTCTCTTTAGCGGTGAATTGTATCCGCCATAGTTCTCTTTAGTTGTGAATAGCTTCTGCCAATGTTCTTTTTAGTGGTGAATCGCTTCCGTCTAAGTTCTCTTTAGCGGTGAATCGCTTCCGCCAAAGTTCTCCTTAGCGGTGAATCGCTTCTGCCAAAGTTCTCTTTAGCGGTGAATCGCTTCCACCAAAGTTCTCTTTAGCGGTGAATCGATTCTGTTAATGTTCTCTTTAGCGGTGAATCACTTCGCTAAACTTTTTAGTGGTGAATCGCTTCTGCCAAAATTCTCTTTAGTGGTGAATTAGTTCCGCCATAGTTCTCTTTAGCTGTGAATAGCTTCTGCCAAAGTTCTCTTTAGCGGTGAATCACTTCTGCCAATGTTCTCTTTAGCGGTGAATTGCATCCGCCATAGTTCTCTTTAGTTGTGAATAGCTTCTGCCAATGTTCTTTTTAGTGGTGAATCGCTTCCGTCTAAGTTCTCTTTAGCGGTGAATCGCTTCCGCCAAAGTTCTCTTTAGCGGTGAATCGCATCTGTTAAAGTTCTCTTTAGCGGTGAATCGCTTCTGCCAAAGTTCTTTTTAATGGTGAATCGCTTCCGCCAAAGTTCTCTTTAGCAGTGAATCGCTTCTGCCAAAGTTCTCTTTAGCGGTGAATCACTCCGCATCCGCCATAGTTCTCTTTAGTTGTGAATAGCTTCTGCCAATGTTCTCTTTAGCGGTGAATCGCTTCTGCCAAAGTTCTCTTTAGCGGTGAATCGCTTCTGCCAAAGTTCTCTTTAGCGGTGAATTGCATCCGCCATAGTTCTCTTTAGTTGTGAATAGCTTCTGCCAATGTTCTTTTTAGTGGTGAATCGCTTCCGCCAAAGTTCTCTTTAGCGGTGAATCGCTTCTGCCAAAGTTCTCTTTAGCGGTGAATCGCTTCTGCCAAAGTTCTCTTTAGCGGTGAATCGCTTCTGCCAAAGTTCTCTTTAGCGGTGAATCGCTTCTGCCAAAGTTCTCTTTAGTGGTGAATCGCTTCTGCCAAAGTTCTCTTTAGCGGTGAATTACTCCGCCATAGTTCTCTTTAGCTGTGAATAGCTTCTGCCAAAGTTCTCTTTAGTGGTGAATCGCTTCTGCCAAAGTTCTCTTTAGCGGTGAATCGCTTCCGCCAAAGTTCTCTTTAGCGGTGAATCGCTTCTGCCAAAGTTCTCTTTAGCGGTGAATCGTTCTTTTAGCGCCAAAGTTCTCTTGAATCGCTTCCGCCAAAGTTCTCTTTAGCGGTGAATCGCTTCTGCCAATGTTCTCTTTAGCGGTGAATCGCTTCTGCCAAAGTTCTCTTTAGCGGTGAATCGCTTCTGTTCCAAAGTTCTCTTTAGCGGTGAATCGCTTCTGCCAAAGTTCTCTTTAGCGGTGAATCGCTTCCGTTCTCTTTAGTTGAATCGCTTCTGCCAAAGTTCTCTTTAGTGGTGAATCGCTTCTGCCAAAGTTCTCTTTAGCGGTGAATCGCTTCCGCCAAAGTTCTCTTTAGCGGTGAATCGCTTCCGCCAAAGTTCTCTTTAGCGGTGAATCGCTTCTGCCAAAGTTCTCTTTAGCGGTGAATCGCTTCTGCCAAAGTTCTCTTTAGCGGTGAATCGCTTCTGCCAAAGTTCTCTTTAGCGGTGAATCGCTTCTGCCAAAGTTCTCTTTAGCGGTGAATTGCGTCCGCCATAGTTCTCTTTAGTTGTGAATAGCTTCTGCCAATGTTCTTTTTAGCGGTGAATCGCTTCCGCCAAAGTTCTCTTTAGCGGTGAATCGCTTCTGCCAAAGTTCTCTTCAGAGGTGAATTGCTTCCGCCATAATTTCTCTTTAGCGGTGAATCGCTTCCGCCAATGTTCTCTTTAGCGGTGAATCGCTTCTGCCAATGTTCTTTTTAGTGGTGAATCGCTTCCGTCTAAGTTCTCTTTAGCGGTGAATCGCTTCCGCCAAAGTTCTCTTTAGCGGTGAATCGCTTCTGCCAAAGTTCTCTTTAGCGGTGAATCGCTTCCGCCAAAGTTCTCCAGCGGTGAATCGCTTCCGCCAAAGTTCTCTTTAGCGGTGAATCGTTTCTTTAGCCAATCGCTACTCCGCTAAAGTTCTCTTTAGCGGTGAATCGCTTCCGCCAAAGTTCTCTTTAGCGGTGTGAATAGTTCTGCCAAAGTTCTCTTTAGCGGTGAATCGCTTCTGCCAAAGTTCTCTTTAGCGGTGAATCGCTTCTGCCAAAGTTCTCTTTAGCGGTGAATCGCTTCCGCCAAAGTTCTCTTTAGTGGTGAATCGCTTCTGCCAAAGTTCTCTTTAGCGGTGAATCGCTTCTGCCAAAGTTCTCTTTAGCGGTGAATCGCTTCCGCCAAAGTTCTCTTTAGCGGTGAATAGCTTCTGCCAATTCTCTTTTTAGTTCTCTTTAGGGTGAATCGCTTCCGCCAAAGTTCTCTTTAGCGGTGAATCGCTTCTGCCAAAGTTCTCTTTAGCGGTGAATCGCTTCTGCCAAAGTTCTCTTTAGCCAATGTTCTCTTTAGCAGTGAATCGCTTCTGCCAATGTTCTCTTTAGCGGTGAATCGCTTCTGCCAATTCTCTTCCGTCTAAGTTCTCTTTAGTGAATCGCTTCCGCCAAAGTTCTCTTTAGCGGTGAATCGCTTCTGCCAAAGTTCTCTTTAGTGGTGAATCGCTTCTGCCAAAGTTCTCTTTAGCGGTGAATCGCTTCTGCCAAAGTTCTCTTTAGCGGTGAATCGCTTCTGCCAAAGTTCTCTTTAGCGGTGAATCGCTTCTGCCAAAGTTCTCTTTAGCGGTGAATCGCTTCTGCCAAAGTTCTCTTTAGCGGTGAATTACTTCCGCCATAGTTCTCTTTAGCTGTGAATAGCTTCTGCCAAAGTTCTCTTTAGCGGTGAATCGCTTCTGCCAAAGTTCTCTTTAGCGGTGAATCGCTTCTGCCAAAGTTCTCTTTAGCTGAATCGCTTCTGCCAAAGTTCTCTTTAGATGAATCGCTTCTGTTAATGTTCTCTTTAGCGGTGAATCGCTTCTGCCAAAGTTCTCTTTAGCGGTGAATTGCGTCCGCCATAGTTCTCTTTAGTTGTGAATAGCTTCTGCCAATGTTCTTTTTTAGTGGTGAATCGCTTCTGCCAAAGTTCTCTTTAGCGGTGAATCGCTTCTGCCAAAGTTCTCTTTAGCGGTGAATTGTATCCGCCATAGTTCTCTTTAGTTGTGAATAGCTTCTGCCAATGTTCTTTTTAGTGGTGAATCGCTTCCGTCTAAGTTCTCTTTAGCGGTGAATCGCTTCCGCCAAAGTTCTCTTTAGCGGTGAATCGCTTCTGCCAAAGTTCTCTTTAGCGGTGAATCGCTTCCACCAAAGTTCTCTTTAGCGGTGAATCGATTCTGTTAATGTTCTCTTTAGCGGTGAATCACTTCCGCTAAAGTTCTCTTTAGCGGTGAATCGCTTCTGCCAAAATTCTCTTTAGTGGTGAATTAGTTCCGCCATAGTTCTCTTTAACTGTGAATAGCTTCTGCCAAAGTTCTCTTTAGCGGTGAATCGCTTCTGCCAATGTTCTCTTTAGCGGTGAATTGCATCCGCCATAGTTCTCTTTAGTTGTGAATAGCTTCTGCCAATGTTCTTTTTAGTGGTGAATCGCTTCCGTCTAAGTTCTCTTTAGCGGTGAATCGCTTCCGCCAAAGTTCTCTTTACTGGTGAATCGCATCTGTTAAAGTTCTCTTTAGCGGTGAATCGCTTCTTCCAAAGTTCTTTTTAATGGTGAATCGCTTCCGCCAAAGTTCTCTTTAGCAGTGAATCGCTTCTGCCAAAGTTCTCTTCAGCGGTGAATTGCATCCGCCATAGTTCTCTTTAGTTGTGAATAGCTTCTGCCAATGTTCTCTTTAGCGGTGAATCGCTTCTGCCAAAGTTCTCTTTAGCGGTGAATCGCTTCTGCCAAAGTTCTCTTTAGCGGTGAATTGCATCCGCCATAGTTCTCTTTAGTTGTGAATAGCTTCTGCCAATGTTCTTTTTAGTGGTGAATCGCTTCCGCCAAAGTTCTCTTTAGCAGTGAATCGCTTCTGCCAAAGTTCTCTTTAGCGGTGAATCGCTTCTGCCAAAGTTCTCTTTAGCGGTGAATCGCTTCTGCCAAAGTTCTCTTTAGCGGTGAATCGCTCTGCCAAAGTTCTCTTTAGTGGTGAATCGCTTCTGCCAAAATTCTCTTTAGCAGTGAATTACCGCCATAATTCTCTTTTAATTTCTGCCAAGTTCGGTGGTGAATAGCTTCCGCCAAAGTAGTTCTTCTTTTAGCGGTGAATAGCTTCTGCCAAAGTTCTTTTTAGTGGTGAATCGCTTCTGCCAAAATTCTCTTTAGCAGTGAATCGCTTCTGCCAAAGTTCTCTTTAGCGGTGAATCGCTTCTGCCAAAGTTCTCTTTAGCGGTGAATCGCTTCTGCCAAAGTTCTCTTTAGCGGTGAATCGCTTCTGCCAATGTTCTCTTTAGCGGTGAATCGCTTCTGCCAAAGTTCTCTTTAGCGGTGAATAGCTTCTGTTAATGTTCTCTTTAGCGGTGAATCGCTTCTGCCAAAGTTCTCTTTAGCGGTGAATTGCGTCCGCCATAGTTCTATTTAGTTGTGAATAGCTTCTGCCAATGTTCTTTTTAGCGGTGAATCGCTTCCGCTAAACTTCTCTTTAGCGGTGAATTGCGTCCTCCATAGTTCTCTTTAGTTGTGAATCGTTTTTCGCCAAAGTTCTCTTTAGCGGTGAATGCTTCTGCCAAAGTTCTCTTTAGCGGTGAATCGCTTCTGCACAAAGTTCTCTTTAGCGGTGAATTGCGTCCGCCATAGTTCTCTTTAGTTGTGAATAGCTTCTGCCAATGTTCTTTTTAGGGGTGAATCGCTTCCGCCAAAGTTCTCTTTAGCAGTGAATCGCTTCTGCCAAAGTTCTCTTCAGAGGTGAATTGCACCCGCCATAATTCTCTTTAGCAGTGAAACGCTTTTGCCAATGTTCTCTTTAGCGGTGAATCGCTTCTGCCAATGTTCTTTTTAGTGGTGAATCGCTTCCGTCTAAGTTCTCTTTAGCGGTGAATCGCTTCCGCCAAAGTTCTCTTTAGTGGTCAATCGCTTCTGCCAAAGTTCTCTTTAGCGGTGAATCGCTTCCGTCTCAGTTCTCTTTAGCGGTGAATCGCTTCCGCCAAAGTTCTCTTTAGCGGTGAATCGCTTCTGCCAAAGTTCTCTTTAGCGGTGAATCGCTTCCGCCAAAGTTCTCTTTAGCGGTGAATTGCATCCGCCATAGTTCTCTTTAGTTGTGAATAGCTTCTGCCAATGTTCTTTTTAGTGGTGAATCGCTTCCGCCAAAGTTCTCTTTAGCGGTGAATCGCTTCTGCCAATGTTCTTTTTAGTGGTGAATCGCTTCCGCCAAAGTTCTTTTTAGCAGTGAATCGCTTCTGCCAAAGTTCTCTTTAGCGGTGAATTGCTTCCGCCATAATTCTCTTTAGTTGTGAATAGCTTCTGCCAATGTTCTTTTTAGTGGTGAATCGCTTCCGCCAAAGTTCTCTTTAGCAGTGAATCGCTTCTGCCAAAGTTCTCTTTAGCGGTGAATCGCTTCCGCCTCAGTTCTCTTTAGCAGTGAAACGCTTCTGCCAATGTTCTCTTTAGCGGTGAATCGCTTCTGCCAATGTTCTTTTTAGTGGTAAATCGCTTCCATCTAAGTTCTCTTTAGCAGTGAATCGCTTCCGCCAAAATTTTTTTCTTTAGTGGTCAATCGCTTCTGCCAAAGTTCTCTTTAGCGGTGAATCGCTTCTGCCAAAGTTCTCTTTAGCGGTGAATCGCTTCTGTCAAAGTTCTCTTTAGCGGTGAATCGCTTCTGCCAAAGTTCTCTTTAGCGGTGAATCGCTTCTGCCAAAGTTCTCTTTAGCGGTGAATCGCTTCCGCCAATTCTCTTTAGCGGTGAATCGCTTCTGCCAAAGTTCTCTTTAGCGGTGAATCGCTTCTGCCAAAAGTTCTCTTTAGCGGTGAATCGCTTCTGCCAAAGTTCTCTTTAGCGGTGAATCGCTTCTGCCAAAGTTCTCTTTAGCGGTGAATCGCTTCTGCCAATGTTCTCTTTAGCGGTGAATCGCTTCTGCCAAAGTTCTCTTTAGTGGTGAATCGCTTCTGCCAAAGTTCTCTTTAGCGGTGAATCGCTTCTGCCAAAGTTCTCTTTAGCGGTGAATTGCATCCGCCATAGTTCTCTTTAGTTGTGAATAGCTTCTGCCAATGTTCTTTTTAGTGGTGAATCGCTTCCGTCTAAGTTCTCTTTAGCGGTGAATCGCTTCCGCCAAAGTTCTCTTTAGCGATGAATCGCTTCTGCCAAAGTTCTCTTTAGCGGTGAATCGCTTCCGCCAAAGTTCTCTTTAGCGGTGAATCGCTTTCGCCAAAGTTCTCTTTAGCAGTGAATCGCTTCTGCCAAAGTTCTCTTCAGCGGTGAATTGTATCCGCCATAGTTCTCTTTAGTTGTGAATAGCTTCTGCCAATGTTCTTTTTAGTGGTGAATCGCTTCCGTCTAAGTTCTCTTTAGCGGTGAATCGCTTCCGCCAAAGTTCTCTTTAGCGGTGAAACGCTTCTGCCAAAGTTCTCTTTAGCGGTGAATCGCTTCCGCCAAAGTTCTCTTTAGCGGTGAATCGATTCTGTTAATGTTCTCTTTAGCGGTGAATCGCTTCTGCCAAAGTTCTCTTTAGCGGTGAATTGCGTCCGCCATAGTTCTCTTTAGTTGTGAATCGCTTTCGCCAAAGTTCTCTTTTGCGGTGAAACGCTTCTGCCAAAGTTCTCTTCAGCGGTGAATCGCTTCCACAAAAGTTCACTTTAGCGGTGAATTGCGTCCGCCATAGTTCTCTTTAGTTTTGAATAGCTTCTGCCAATGTTCTTTTTAATGGTGAATCGCTTCCGTCTAAGTTCTCTTTAGCGGTGAATCGCTTCCGCCAAACTTCTCTTTAGCGGTGAATTGCTTTTGTCAAAGTTCTCTTTAGTGGTAAATATCTTCCGCCAAACTTTTCCTTAGCGGTGAATCGCTTCTGCCAAACTTTTTTTTAGCGGTCAGTCGTTTCCATCTAAGTTTTCTGTAGCGGTGAATCACTCCGCTAAACTTCTCTTTAGTTGTGAATAGCTTCTGCCATAGTTCTCTTTAGCGGTGAATCGCTTCTGCCAAAGTTCTCTTTAGCGGTGAATCGCTTCTGCCAAAGTTCTCTTTAGCGGTGAATTGCATCCGCCATAATTCTTTTTAGTTGTGAATAGCTTCTGCCAATGTTCTTTTTAGGGGTGAATCGCTTCCGCCAAAGTTCTCTTTAGCAGTGAATCGCTTCTGCCAAAGTTCTCTTCAGAGGTGAATTGCATCCGCCATAATTCTCTTTAGTTGTGAATAGCTTCTGCCAATTTTCTTTTTAGGGGTGAATCGCTTCTGCCAATGTTCTCTTTAGCGGTGAATCGCTTCTGCCAATGTTCTTTTTAGTGGTAAATCGCTTCCATCTAAGTTCTCTTTAGCAGTGAATCGCTTCCGCCAAAATTTTTTTCTTTAGTGGTCAATCGCTTCTGCCAAAGTTCTCTTTAGCGGTGAATCGCTTCTGCCAAAGTTCTCTTTAGCGGCGAATTGCTTCTGTCTAAGTTCTCTTTAGCGGTGAATCGCTCCGCTAAAGTTCTCATTAGTGGTGAATCGCTTCTGCCAAAATTCTCTTTTGCAGTGAATTACTTCCGCCATAGTTCTCTTTAGCTGTGAATAGCTTCTGCCAAAGTTCGTTTTAGCGGTGAATCGCTTCTGCGAAAATTCTCTTTAGCAGTGAATCGCTTCCGCCAAAGTTCTCTTTAGCGGTGAATCGCTTCTGCCAAAGTTCTCTTTACTAGTGAATAGATTCTGTTAATGTTCTCTTTAGCGGTGAATTGCGTCCGCCATAGTTCTATTTAGTTGTAAATAGTTTCTGCCAATGTTCTTTTTAGTGGTGAATCGCTTTCGCCAAAGTTCTCTTTAGCAGTGAATCGCTTCTGCCAAAGTTCTCTTCAGCGGTGAATTGTATCCGCCATAGTTCTCTTTAGTTGTGAATAGCTTCTGCCAATGTTCTTTTTAGTGGTGAATCGCTTCCGTCTAAGTTCTCTTTAGCGGTGAATCGCTTCCGCCAAAGTTCTCTTTAGCGATGAAACGCTTCTGCCAAAGTTCTCTTCAGCGGTGAATCGCTTCCACCAAAGTTCACTTTAGCGGTGAATCGCTTTCGCCAAAGTTCTCTTTAGCAGTGAATCGCTTCTGCCAAAGTTCTCTTCAGCGGTGAATTGTATCCGCCATAGTTCTCTTTAGTTGTGAATAGCTTCTGCCAATGTTCTTTTTTAGTGGTGAATCGCTTCCGTCTAAGTTCTCTTTAGCGGTGAATCGCTTCCGCCAAAGTTCTCTTTAGCGATGAAACGCTTCTGCCAAAGTTCTCTTCAGCGGTGAATCGCTTCCATCAAAGTTCACTTTAGCGGTGAATCGATTCTGTTAATGTTCTCTTTAGCGGTGAATCGCTTCTGCCAAAGTTCTCTTTAGAGGTGAATTGCGTCCGCCATAGTTCTCTTTAGTTGTGAATCGCTTTCGCCAAAGTTCTCTTTTGCGGTGAAACGCTTCTGCCAAAGTTCTCTTCAGCGGTGAATCGCTTCCACAAAAGTTCACTTTAGCGGTGAATTGCGTCCGCCATAGTTCTCTTTAGTTTTGGATAGCTTCTGCCAATGTTCTTTTTAATGGTGAATCGCTTCCGTCTAAGTTCTCTTTAGCGGTGAATCGCTTCCGCCAAACTTCTCTTTAGCGGTGAATTGCTTTTGTCAAAGTTCTCTTTAGTGGTAAATATCTTCCGCCAAACTTTTCCTTAGCGGTGAATCGCTTCTGCCAAACTTTTTTTTAGCGGTCAGTCGTTTCCATCTAAGTTTTCTGTAGCGGTGAATCACTCCGCTAAACTTCTCTTTAGTTGTGAATAGCTTCTGCCATAGTTCTCTTTAGCGGTGAATCGCTTCTGCCAAAGTTCTCTTTAGCGGTGAATCGCTTCTGCCAAAGTTCTCTTTAGCGGTGAATTGCATCCGCCATAATTCTTTTTAGTTGTGAATAGCTTCTGCCAATGTTCTTTTTAGGGGTGAATCGCTTCCGCCAAAGTTCTCTTTAGCAGTGAATCGCTTCTGCCAAAGTTCTCTTCAGAGGTGAATTGCACCCGCCATAATTCTCTTTAGCAGTGAAACGCTTTTGCCAATGTTCTCTTTAGCGGTGAATCGCTTCTGCCAATGTTCTTTTTAGTGGTAAATCGCTTCCGTCTAAGTTCTCTTTAGCAGTGAATCGCTTCCGCCAAAGTTTTTTTTAGTGGTCAATCGCTTCTGCCAAAGTTCTCTTTAGCGGTGAATCGCTTCTGCCAAAGTTCTCTTTAGCGGTGAATTGCTTCTGTCTAAGTTCTCTTTAGCGGTGAATCGCTCCGCTAAAGTTCTCATTAGTGGTGAATCGCTTCTGCCAGAATTCTCTTTTGCAGTGAATTACTTCCGCCATAGTTCTCTTTAGCTGTGAATAGCTTCTGCCAAAGTTCGTTTTAGCGGTGAATCGCTTCTGCGAAAATTCTCTTTAGCAGTGAATCGCTTCCGCCAAAGTTCTCTTTAGTGGTGAATCGCTTCTGCCAAAGTTCTCTTTACTAGTGAATAGATTCTGTTAATGTTCTCTTTAGCGGTGAATCGCTTCTGCCAAAGTTCTCTTTAGCGGTGAATTGCGTCCGCCATAGTTCTATTTAGTTGTGAATAGCTTCTGCCAATGTTCTTTTTAGTGGTGAATCGCTTTCGCCAAAGTTCTCTTTAGCAGTGAATCGCTTCTGCCAAAGTTCTCTTCAGCGGTGAATTGTATCCGCCATAGTTCTCTTTAGTTGTGAATAGCTTCTGCCAATGTTCTTTTTAGTGGTGAATCGGTTCCGTCTAAGTTCTCTTTAGCGGTGAATCGCTTCCGCCAAAGTTTTCTTTAGCGGTGAAACGCTTCTGCCAAAGTTCTCTTCAGCGGTGAATCGCTTCCACCAAAGTTCACTTTAGCGGTGAATCGATTCTGTTAATGTTCTCTTTAGCGGTGAATCACTCCGCTAAACTTCTTTTTAGTGGTGAATCGCTTCTGCCAAAATTATCTTTAGTGGTGAATTAGTTCCGCCATAGTTCTCTTTAACTGTCAATAGCTTCTACCAAAGTTCTCTTTAGCGGTGACTCACTTCTGCCAATGTTCTCTTTAGCGGTGAATTGCATCCGCCATAGTTCTCTTTAGTTGTGAATAGCTTCTGCCAATGTTCTTTTTAGTGGTAAATCGCTTCCGTCTAAGTTCTCTTTAGCAGTGAAACGCTTCCGAAAAAGTTCTCTTTACTGGTGAATCGCATCTGTTAAAGTTCTCTTTAGCGGTGAATCGCTTCTTCCAAAGTTCTTTTTAATGGTGAATCGCTTCCGCCAAAGTTCTGTTTAGCAGTGAATCGCTTTTGCCAAAGTTCTCTTCAGCGGTGAATTGCATCCGTCATAGTTCTCTTTAGTTGTGAATAGCTTCTGCCAATGTTCTCTTTAGCGGTGAATCGCTTCTGCCAAAGTTCTCTTTAGCGATGAATCGCTTCTGCCAAAGTTCTCTTTAGCAGTGAATTGCATCCGCCATAGTTCTCTTTAGTTGTGAATAGCTTCTGTGAATGTTCTTTTTAGTGGTGAATCGCTTCCGCCAAAGTTCTCTTTAGCAGTGAATCGCTTCTACCAAAGTTCTCTTTAGCGGTGAATCGCTTCTGCCAAAGTTCTCTTTAGCGGTGAATTGCTTCTGTCTAAGTTCTCTTTAGCGGTGAATCGCTCCGCTAAAGTTCTCATTAGTGGTGAATCGCTTCTGCCAAAATTCTCTTTTGCAGTGAATTACTTCCGCCATAGTTCTCTTTAGCTGTGAATAGTTTCTGCCAAAGTTCGTTTTAGTGGTGAATCGCTTCTGCGAAAATTCTATTTAGCAGTGAATCGCTTTCGCCAAAGTTCTCTTTAGCGGTGAATCGCTTCTGCCAAAGTTCTCTTTACTGGTGAATAGATTCTGTTAATGTTCTTTTTAGCGGTGAATCGCTTCTGCCAAAGTTCTCTTTAGCGGTGAATTGCGTCCGCCATAGTTCTATTTAGTTGTGAATAGCTTCTGCCAATGTTCTTTTTAGCGGTGAATCGCTTCCGCTAAACTTCTCTTCAGCGGTGAATTGCTTTTGTCAAAGTTCTCTTTAGTGGTAAATATCTTACGCCAATGTTCTCTTTAGCAGTGAATTGCTTACGCCAAAGTTTTCCTTAGCGGTGAATCGCTTCTGCCAAAGGTTTCTTTAGCGGTCAGTGGTTTCCATCTAAGTTCTCTTTATCGGTGAATCGCTTCTGCCAACATTTTCTTTAGCGGTGAATTACTTCCGCCATAGTTCTCTTTAGCTGTGAATATCTTCCGCTAAAGTTCTGTTTCGCAGAGAATCGCTTACGCCAAAGTTTTCTTTAGCGGTGAATCGCTTCTGCCAAAGTTCTCTTTAGCGGTGAATCGCTTCTGCCAAAGTTCTGTTTACTGGTGAATAGATTCTGTTAATGTTCTCTTTAGCGGTGAATCGCTTCTGCCAAAGTTCTCTTTACTGGTGAATAGATTCTGTTAATGTTCTCTTTAGCGGTGAATCGCTTCTGCCAAAGTTCTCTTTAGCGGTGAATTGCTTTTGTCAAAGTTCTCTTTAGTGGTGAATATCTTCTGCCAATGTTCTCTTTAGCAGTGAATCGCTTCTGCCAAAGTTCTCTTTAGCGGTGAATCGCTTCTGCCAAAGTTCTCTTTAGCGGTGAATGGTTTCCATCTAAGTTCTCTTTAGCGGTGAATCGCTTCTGCCAAAGTTTTCTTTAGCGGTGAATTACTTCCGCCATAGTTCTCTTTAGCTGTGAATCGCTTACGCCAAAGTTTTCCTTAGCGGTGAATCGCTTCTGCCAAAGTTCTCTTTAGTGGTGTATCGCTTCTGCCAAAGTTCTCTTTAGCGGTGAATCGCTTCTGCCAAAGTTCTGTTTACTGGTGAATAGATTCTGTTAATGTTCTCTTTAGCGGTGAATCGCTTCTGCCAAAGTTCTCTTTACTGGTGAATAGATTCTGTTAATGTTCTCTTTAGCGGTGAATCGCTTCTGCCAAAGTTCTCTTTAGCGGTGAATTGCGTCCGCCATAGTTCTATTTAGTTGTGAATAGCTTCTGCCAATGTTCTTTTTAGCGGTGAATCGCTTCCGCTAAACTTCTCTTTAGCGGTGAATTGCTTCTGTCAAAGTTCTCTTTAGTGGTAAATATCTTACGCCAATGTTCTCTTTAGTAGTGAATTGCTTACGCCAAAGTTTTCCTTAGCGGTGAATCGCTTCTGCCAAAGGTTTCTTTAGCGGTCAGTGGTTTCCATCTAAGTTCTCTTTATCGGTGAATCGCTTCTACCAAAGTTCTCTTTAGCGGTGAATCGCTTCTGCCAACATTTTCTTTAGCGGTGAATTACTTCCGCCATAGTTCTCTTTAGCTGTGAATATCTTCCGCTAAAATTCTCTTTCGCAGAGAATCGCTTACGCCAAAGTTTTCCTTAGCGGTGAATCGCTTCTGCCAAAGTTCTCTTTAGCAGTGAATCGCTTCCGCCAAAGTTTTCTTTAGCGGTCAATCACTTCTGCCAAAGTTCTCTTTAGCGGTGTATCGCTTCTGCCAAAGTTCTCTTTAGCGGTGAATCGCTTCTGCCAAAGTTCTTTTTAGCGGTGAATCGCTTCTGCCAAAGTTCTCTTTAGCAAAATTGTTCTGTCTTTCTCTTTAGCGGTGAATCGCTTTCGCCAAAGTTCTCTTTAGTGGTGAATCGCTTTCGTCTAAGTTCTCTTTAGTGGTGAAACACTTCTGCCAAAGTTCTCATTCGTAGTGAATCGTTTCCGCCTATGTTCTCTTTAGCGGTGAATCGCTCCGCTAATGTTCTCTTTAGTGGTGAATCGTTTCTGCCAACATTTTCTTTAGCGGTGGATTATTTCCGCCATAGTTCTCTTTAGCTGTGAATATCTTCCGCTAAAGTTCTCTTTAGCAGTGAATCGCTTACGCCAAAGTTTTCCTTAGCGGTGAATCGCTTCTGCCAAAGTTCTCTTTAGCAGTGAATCGCTTCCGCCAAAGTTTTCTTTAGCGGTAAATCGTTTCTGCCAAAGTTCTCTTTAGCGGTGTATCGCTTCTGCCAAAGTTCTCTATATCGTTGAATCGCTTCTGCCAAAGTTCTCTTTAGCGGTGAATTGCTTCTGTCTAAGTTCTCTTTAGCGGTGAATCGCTCCTCTAAAGTTCTCATTAGTGGTGAATCGCTTCTGCCAAAATTCTCTTTTGCGGTGAATTACTTCCGCCATAGTTCGCTTTAGCTGTGAATAGCTTCTGCCAAAGTTCGTTTTAGCGGTGAATCGCTTCCGTCTATGTTCAACTTAGCGGTGAATCGCTTTCGCCAAAGTTTTCTTTAGTGGTGAATCGCTTTTGTCTAAGTTCTCTTTAGTGGTGAAACACTTCCGCCATAGTTCTCATTCGTAGTGAATCGTTTCCTTCTATGTTCTCTTTAGTAGTGAATCGCTTCCGCCAATGTTCTCCTTAGTGGTGAATCGCTTTCGTCCAAGTTCTCTTTAGTGGTGAATCGCTTCCGTCTCGGTTGTTTTTACCTTATAATCATAGTGCGTTTTTTTACGTTATATCTATTTTTATAGAAAATAGTGTATGTATAGTAAGAAAGTTTTTCGTTTTAAAATTTTGTACATCTGTTGGTTCGTCCTTTGATTGATTTTATGTGTTAGGAGGTGACGGATTAGCCCAATCCTGGCTTGAAAATGTCTGGCGTATTGAGAGTAAGACAGCATGGGAGAAGGTGAGTTTTGATGGTTGCCTGCTATTGCTTTACAGGCTATACTCTAGTTCTGGTCTGACAGGATTGAATGCTGTTCTTACATGTCTGCTCCCTTTGTGAAAACACTCTTTCATGTTGGGTGGTTTGGGGCAAAATTTCTTGGGTATTAGGATTGGTGTTGCAGTCCTTTATCACAACCTTGAGTGTGACTTTACAGCGCTTCTTCTGACTGTCAGGGTAACATGCTATGGTCTGTAGTTTACCAAAGATGCATTTGGGTATACGATTGTCTGGCATTCTGACAAAATGGCCGACAAAGCGCAGTTGTGTCCTCCTCAGTAGGGTCTGAATGTTTAGAACCTACGTGTCAGAGGCCTTTTATTGTCATTTGATGTTTCAAGTTTCCGTAGACCGTAAAGATGGAAGCGATTTGAGTTGTTTTTTTTTTTTGACATACCGTTGCTGTATACATTTAATTGACTTTTGAGTAAAGCACATGTCATTAAAATTTCTGTTTATTATTCTATTCGAACAGCACGTGTTTGGATTTTTTAAAGTTTTTAATTAAGAAACGTTTGTTTGTAGCGTTAGTTTTTCTATTCTAAGCTTCGAATTAGTTGCATCACAGAAGCTAAATGAACTTTTCAAAGTGGAATTTTTCGTTTTCACCTCCGTAACCAATCCTAAACATCTGTACATCAGTCTCCGCCGTAGCATGCTCTTCTTTCTTATTTGTTTTCTTCCGCAGGCTTCGCCTTTTTCGTATTATTTTATCGAAAACAGGGTGAAATAATCTCATTTATTTCTTAATTATCTGTTTTCAACATCTTTAATTTCACCCACCATCTAGATAGACTTTACAGTGTTGCAATTAAAGACTCGTTAACAGCACCGTGATCCTCATGCTCAGTTGTCTGCACTTCATCACACACGTGCTCTTCTCTATGGATCATTTCTATAAGTGACGTTGTTTAGAAAATTTTTGATAAAACGTTTTCATGGGAAACTTGAATATGATGAAAAAATCTAGTGGAAACGTTGTACATTTACGATGAAGTTTTCCATTACCCATTCAAGCCGTCTCATTAAGTTTAGAACCTAATGAGAGGTGTTTTAAGACATTAAGGAATGTAAACTTTGTATAAACTAAGGTGGTTAATAGCCACTAAGAATCATTCCCGTACTAACAGCGTTACCAGAAGGAATAAAATCTAGTGGGGAAAATACTAAAATAAAATACACTAAGCCAAATGTTGCAATTATGTTATATATTAAACTATCTTCAGACCTGCACGCGTTAAGCAAAAAAAAACAACAACAACAAAGATAAACAGCTATAAAAAATTAATTCATCAAACTCAGCATTAAAAGCAACCTTCATATAATTCACCCCAAAACTAGGAACCACTAAACTCACAGAAATCCATTCAATCCTTATTATTTTAATTATTTATTACCTTACACTATTAAACATTGAAAGCCCAATTTTAAGCCGAGGGTTTGAATTTGTTCCTGTGCATTTTCATCTATGAGAATTTACCACTGAAAATGAAACTTTTTTTCGTCGTTTAGGCTTACTTGCGCAATTCAACAATGATATCTCAGCTGATAAACACAAATATCTGTCTGAAGATGGCGACGCGTGAAACTTATATCACATTAAACTTGAGTTTAAAAGATAGAACATAACCCGGACACCTAGTAAAGAAAAATATCTTACTTCAGGGTATTTTATCAGAAATGTATGGACGAAGCAAATCAAGGGGATTTCTTTAATCTCACATTTATATACAATCTCAAAATTGAAATATAAAAATCATTTGAAGTACCCAAAAATAAAATTAACATAATAATAAAGCCTGTTATAAAGGAGCCATTGATATATGGCATAATAGCTTATATATATATTACATCTTTCAGTGAAGACTATGTGGGAAAATTCTTGCAATGGTACAGCCGTATGTCTGTGAATTAAAATACTGATAGAAACCGGGTTTCGATATCCGTGAAGGACAGAGCACAAGTAAACCTTTCTGTAGTTTTGCGCTTGATAACAAACAGCAACAACAAAATTCTACCAATTAAATAATTTAACACATGGCAAATAATTCTCGCTAGTAGCGAAAGAATTCATCGTAGAAAACTTTAAACACATCTATTTTACATCCTACTTAACGTGAAGTAAAAAATCCTGGAAGAAAAAGACCTGTAGTTTCTGGATGCAAAACTACCAAATGGAGTTATCTTAAGCTTCAACTCAAGCTGTCCCATTTCTACGAAAAATGTATTTATCAAATCATTAGTTTCTGCTGCTTGTTCACTTCTGAGGTCGACGTTACCCAGGGTACTCCAGAAATGTCAAGCGTTGCAGAACTTTTGGCTATCCTCAAGGCAGCGTAAAGTCAGACCGTGACTTACAAGGATGAACTATGGTGACTCAGGCCCTCAAAGAAAGATAAATAAAAACGTACTGATGCATAAAGTCAAGTTCCCTGGTTCTGACCTATCGTTCACATGACCTATAATCCACAAAACAGCCAGATTTCTATTAGCATTAAAAAACAAATTCTTAGGTATTTCAGAAAAACGAGAGCAACTTATAAGGCTATATATCAAGATAATCCCACAATTTCATACCAACACACGCAAAGATAAAATGAATAAACAAGAAATTATCTTTTACATAAATCTATTTTATTTGTTTTTGTTCTTTATCCCATTAATAACATAATTTTAGTCACTATAGGATTTGTTTCTTATTGTAGTTAAAAACGAAGCTACACAAGGGGTCATCTGTGCTCCGCCTGCTACGAGTATCGAAATCTTGTCACTAGTAGCATAAGTTGGTAGACAAACCGCTGTGCCCCTAAAGGCACCAAATCATTGAGATGATACTGTTGTCTAACAATATATCGTTTTTGCTTTAGTTGTCTATACCTATATTGTTGTATTTAGTATAATACAAATATTTCATATAAATACAAACACACATATATATATATAAACTGCCTAACTTTTTCGCTTACGAATAACGTCCACTAACTTTATAAATTTATTGCCCTTACAAACCACGCGCATGCTATATTAAAATTGTTTCACGTTTATTTGAACAACGCGTGTACAGGATGTAAATATATCTCTCTATCTCTTTGGTTGGTTAGTTCAGTACTTTGTTTGCACTCACTTCAAGATCGTCTTTGCCTGAAACATTGTTACAAATTTTGCAACCTTTTTTCCTTTAACGTTTCTTTGTGATCATGGGTTTTTTCTCTAGTGTTTGACCTGTTAATATGCTGTTCAATATAATAAAATAATATTCTACTTGTTACAGGAAGCGGGGTTGAAACCACTGAAAACCCCTAATTCTCTTTTTCCATAATATATAGTCTGGGAATCCTCGTTGATGACAGATTCAGTGCCTCATGATAGCATTTTCATGCACTTTGAATGGGAAGGTTACAACAAGCAATTGTTTTTGTGGCTTTATAATAAATTATTAACTCTTAAAAGCTCTTAAGTTACTTTCCATTGTCATTTCGAGAGAACGTCATCAGTATACATTCTAATCTTATCTCACCATTGTACAGTTTAAGTAATTTCCGCTATTAGAGTTATCAGTGTTTTACTTCATTTTATGAGGAAGTCCGTGTTTTGGTGAATTATATCCGGTTGCGAACCACAAAGACACATATAAAACTATTTTTTTACTAGATAATTACAATATCCTTAGAAAGTGTGCTAGAAAATATTGATTTATTTAATATAAAATGAAAGTAAAGCACTTGTAATTTTCCTGGAAGTATTTTTACCATACACGCTCGCACGAATTACGAGAGCTTTTAACTAGCTGTGCGTCATTCAGCTGACCTCTAATAACCTTGTTATAGATTGCTTACATTATTCGCCCACGAACAAAATCTTCAAGCTACAGGAATAAACAATAAACTTGAGTTAAACCAGGGCCAAGCTACGGCCCAGAGATCCAGAATATGGGCTAAAACAGGATCGGATTACAGCTCAGGGACCCAGCATATGTTTATTGCCCGTAAAATAACTTACATCACAACGAATAAGAAATGCCTGTTGTGATTTATGTATTTATTACTTTTCAAAATACCGCCTTCTTGTTCGGAAAATTTATTAAAAGAAATTCATGTCGTAATGTATAAATTTTGTGTGTGTTTGATTTATACATTTGTTATAAAAATTCCCGCCTTATTGTTCGCAAAATTTATGTACAAGAAACATCGTATATTCTGTAATATCTGTCACTCTTTATCTGTAGCAATATGTCATTTGTGCCATCAACTGGTGAAAACTACTTTCTTGTCCTCAATGTCTGACCAATCTTTTCGAAAAGATGAAAGTAGTGAATGAAAATTGTAACAGCCAATTCACCGGAAGAAGGAACACATTTTGATTACAACACCCAAACTGACAAGCTTTTTCCTTCTTACTAAATCAGACATGTCTATATTCGCACGTGATTCGAAAGAAACTTCCCGAATAATTCAACGGAACTGCAAATAGTGATGGACTTGTGTGTAGGTTATCGCCAGTTAAGGATTAATGGCTCAGTTGAGAATAAAAGCGAAACGAATAAAATAGCCATGCAGAAGTGACGGAGGATATGAGGTTTGATTTCTGTGAGACCCATTATCTGAGAAGTCAGTTACGACCTGTATGAAATATCAAAGGGCTTAAATTGGATTGAAATAAAAATACTTATCCTTATAACATCCTATCATGAAGAACCTGTAACGTTTTGGTTAACAATATTACTGTGTGTGTAGGGCAAGAATTGTGACGTTACAATAAATATTATTTCGGTTCGAGAGCCAACACAAATACTGTTTTCTGTGTATAAGAATTACATCATAATATGTTTTTGAATTTCACGCAAAGCTACACGAGAGCTGTCCAAGCTAGCCGTCCCTAATTTAGCATTGTAAAACAGCCAACTGTTGGGCTACTCTTTTACCAACAAATATTGTGATTGACCGTTACATTATAACATCTCCACGGCTGAAAGGGCGAGCATGTTTAGTGCGACAGGGATTCGAACCCTCGACCCTCAAATTACGAGCCGAGCGCCTTAACCATCTGGCCATGCCGGGCCTGTTTCAATCCTTTAACAATATACGTGTGAAGTTATCATCCACAAGCTCTAACATGCTAAAATAAGGTGTCATTTAGAAGCAGCGATTATGGGTAAAAGTCTGAAATGAAGGTAACAATAGAGGAAATGGATGGAAAAAAAGGTTTTAGATGATGCTCGGGAGAGACAGAGCTGTGGCATCTCAGGAACCACCACTGGACTTAATCCGGAATTACGCTTAAATGCTATAAATGACTTAAACTTAGTTCACCATAAATCAAGATGTTCCTAATGAGTCTTTAGATTATTTTTTTAAAATCTACATTAAATTAACACTTCTCCGATTTATACATTTTTTAGAAAATATTTAAAAATTATACAGAATCGAGTGTTTAAAATAATCGAAAATCCTAAATTACTATGATAAACCTCACGTATTGTTATTGTAGATGTGATGATTACTAAAGCAACGTAACGAAACATTTTAGTTATAACTAAACTTTTCAGAAATGCTTTATCCATTTCGTTAGAATATCCATTTGCTTTATTTCACCTACTTGTGTTTAAAACTTTATCATTATTTCTTTTAACTTCGGGTCACAGAAATCACAATAATTTGGAACTTTTGGGCGCCTTTAAAGAAATTACAATGTTTCCAAATTGCTGTTTCGGAAAGAAAATATCTTAAGCTCAATAGATAAACTATGTTAACCTCCACTTTTAGAGGACAATCACTTGAAGAAGTTACACGAGAAACTGAAAATAACTCGATAAATCAAACTAAAACTAAGCATTTCCTTATCTTTTTATTCGTTCGGCGCCTTGTGGCTCGGTAGTTTTTCTGCGGACGTAAAGCGCTTAAAACCGGGTTTCGATATTCATCGTGGGCACAGCACAGATAGCCTATCGTGTAACTTTGTGCTTAATTACAAACAAACAAATAATTCGTTTGTGGAGTAGTTTCGACTGAAACACAACAACATTTCACTATCATATCGTTACGGAGCGTGAAGGACCACACGAGGACCAGTAATTAAAGTTGATGGTTTTTTAATGTCCTCTACAACAACGTATAGTTCTTATATAAGTGATCGTTCTTGCCATATCAAAACTCATTTCCTTTAGACACTAGAGTTGAAACGTGCGTGGAATTGGAAAGTAAAAACTAATGGGTTTGAAGCTGGTGTTAAAGGTTAAATTCGAACGCTTGCTTGCATCTTAAAGCAGCGTGTTGTTTCTTTACATTCCTTAGTTCCATTAGTCACAGTAGTAAAACCTTAAGTTTAGGTGAACAATGTGTTGCGAGTACGCCCCTCTAAAAATGTGAAACTGCGTTTAACATTGTAGAGCAAAAAGACAAATACACATTTTTTCTTTCTATACATTCAAACGTATAGGTGCATATTATACATCTGTGTCAGTGAGAAGAGAAATTCCCTAGCCAGGTTATACTTCATTTGTTACTAATGATGTTTACTGTAATTCTGAGCTTTGAACAAAGGTCAGAATAATAAAATATGTCAAATGAAACTGAGATCAACTGTACTTTCCATTAGTGACCTTCGAATTTACTTAATTCTTTTGGTATGTATCTCATATGACTGGTATAGATATTAAATCTTTTATTAAAATAAAGTAGAGACCAACGTTTCAACCTTCTTAGGTCATCTACAGGTCAAAACGTCATACTTTATTTACCTGCCATCACAACAGTGTTTACAATTAGAACACAGTTGCCATTAGAACAATAGCTTCCACGGAACGGTAGTTACTATTCTACAATTGTAATTACATTGTAATTGAAGGTACTATTCTAATGGCACCTACTCCTCTAATTGTAGGTACTATTCTAATGGTAACTATTGTTCTAATTGTAACTACTGTTCTGGTGACAGCTAGAACTTTTCCCTTTTATTGATAAGATACCAGAGTGTGGAATGTGTTTTGCAGGATTGATCATTATGATTTATTTTCCAGACGTGGTTGGTCTATACCTACAAGGTAGGTTTTATACCTTCTTTACTGGAGTTTCTTTTCTAATAGTAGTAGGTTATTTTATTATTATAAGAATGCACGTTAACTGATAACGTTGTTGTTCCAGTAAAGAATAATATTTTGCTAAATGAAGTCACAAGAGACAAAGTCTATTTAACTATGATTTAACCTTAATTCTAAATTTCTGTGTCAAAATATTATAAAAATTATTTTAGTTAAGCTCTGACGATATTTTTAAAAACTAGATATACCATCAGTGAAATTTATAGCACTGGGCATAATAACTTTCTAGAAGCTTTTGTAGCTCGTGAGTTCTTCCAAACTGTTTTTTGTAAATTCATTCTTTTTTTTAACCTTCGCGTATTTTCAAGTTTTTTTCAGCTATACAGAGGAACTTAATTATAAAATCAATTTCATTTTTAAATTCGAGTATGAATATAATAAAATCATTATTCTCATGTTTCTAAATTCAACTAGAATTTTTGTTTATGGGGAATTAATTTAGTTTACTTTGATTAAAAATTGAACTTTTTTGCTTCTTTTGAAGGGAGTATCAAATCTGACATTAAAATTTTGTTTTTAAGTATGTGAAAAGAAATGATTTTGAGACTTCCTATGATCTACGCTCAAACAGACAGTGATTATTAAGACTACTAGCAACGAGGTAAGAGTATGTCACAATAACTGGATGACGTCGACAAAGTTCATGAAACACAAGTGACTTATCGATAGTTAAAAATGTAGTAGTTTCGTAAGTTAACTTTTTATTTTATTTAACACATCTAAAAAAAATGCTTGAAAATACATGAAGATTCGATACCTCTTCACTCTTCACTTCTTAGTCTTACAATCAACTCATGATAGTTAAATCAATTCACTTTACGTCATCTTATCGATTTGGTTTGTAGGCATAAATCACGCCCTTAATGCATGGAACAGTTTTATGCTTACTGGTCGTGTATGAGATGATCCAATATGAAAGGCGCCTCCCAAAAAACTTCAATGATGTCACGAAGCAAATTTTGATTACTTTTCCTATTTCACAACGCGCAAGCCAAGGGCAATCCAAAGGTGTTCCTCTTGTGCAAGAGCTGCTGTAATGAAATTCCAGTCTTCATGAAGGTTATTGGTTCAGTTACATATCATTTGACGAGATTATATATATGATTTGACAAGACCCTGGGCGCTAAGCCAAATTTGTTTTAAGATAATACAAAGCATGGGTATATTCAGGACAGAAAACCAATCATACTGGAGGAAAATTATATAATCCGCTTAACAATAAAGGGATGAACAGAAAACTAAGACAAATTATGCTAATGACTTGTACATTCATTAACACTCTAAATGCAAAAAGCCTGCTCGAATCTTGAATATATTTAATAAATTGTTGTTAATTATCTTCATAAACTTTAGTAATTTGTTTTCGTTAATAAAATCAACAAGTAATTAATGTTCCGTAATTTGCCAAAAGTTACTATGTGCATAATCACGGATTACGCACCTTAACTAAATTACGTGCCCTTGTCAACAGACTGAAAAGTAATTTCAAACAAATATGAAAACATTACTAAAATATGATGCGTAGATATGGAATACTCATTTAAATAAATTTAGGGACACTCAACCAACATGTCAAGAAAACTTGTTTCTCACAAATCTGGAACGAAAAGGTTTTGTTTTGTTTTTTCTAAAATACCTCAAAAAGCACATCAAAACTTATAAAATAAATCATTCTGCACTTTTTATTTAAGCATACAATATACTATATTTTGTAATAATATATAGCCGTTACCTTTCACAATTAATATCAGTATCGTTGTTTTAATGTCATAATTTACATTAGACCCCTGGCAGGCAGCCAGCAATCAGAACCCATTGGAACAATTATTTAGAACCAATCAATAATATTAAGTGACATTCTTATAACACATTCTCAGCTAAATGTGTGAAGCTCCCGGCGTGGCCGGATGGTTAGAGAGCTCTACGCGTAATCTGAGGGTTGCGGGTTCGAATTCCAGTCACACAAAACACACTCGTTCTTTCAGCCGTGGAGCGTTATAACGTTACGGTCAATCCTACTATTCGTCAGTAAAAGAGTAGCCTAAGAGTTGGCAGTGGGTGGTGATGACTAGCTGCCTTCCCTTTAGTCTTACACTGCTAAATTAGGGAAGGATAGTGCAGGTAGACCTCGTGTAGCTTTGCGCGAAATTCAAAACAAACAAAAAATGTGAAGCGTGTTCAACGGTATGGCAATAAGAACCATGGACCTGGAGACCGCAGCCCGACACATTAACTAGTAGACTATACCCGTCCATTTTATATGACTGAAATACAATAATTAAATATTAAATTCTCCTTTAAACGTAATTGTGAGGCGAAAAGCTGGAAAAAAATTAATATTTTCTTTTTTGAATATTTTAGTAACATATTCAAATAAATGAAGACAGTCTTAACTATTGGAGATTCTTATATCCTTGTAAGATGCTATAGCTTTTATATATGTCAACATAAATGAATTATACTTGTGTTTAGAAAGTACCTAAAGAAAAGTTTAATTATAAAAACCTTTTGAAATATTCAAATCGTTTCTAGGAAAAGCATATAGAAAACAACAGAACAAAGCAAACAAAAGCAAATTCTGGGAAGTTTTGCAAAAAAAAAAAAAAGTTATGGAAGAAGGAAAGAACAATTATTTTACAATTCTTAGGGATATCATTATTTTATATTAATTTGAATTAATTAGAAGATATGAAGATGTGAAATTTATGTTGTGTAGCTTAGTGTTAATTAATCATTACCTATAAATGTTTGATAAGTAGAACACAAGTATAAAACATATTTTTATATAATTTTAGACTGACCACCTGGTGTAGAAATTCGGTAATACTGGAGATCTCATCAAATGTTTTAACCTAAAGGTTCACAAAGAAAGAGGTAACTGACCGGAAGCTGACCACATGTTTGAAAGGGGGTTGTGTAACTGAGTGTCGAAACGTTGTTCGCTCTTCTACGTAAAATATTTTCTCAACTCAAACGAGCCGTTTTTGCATATATAATTCTCTACAAGTGGGTTTTCTCGACATCACTGAACATAGCCATAAAGTGTAAATAAATTTCACTAAGTTTCAGAGAATGCACTTTTATTGTATGTAATCTTAATTATAGTTCCTTAACCTTGAGGGGGGAGGTACAACAGTAAGCTTAAAAGCTTATGGAATTAGATACTGGAGTGAGGAGACTGTAAAGATTGCCCACTATGCGTTTTTTTGCTTTAAAACAAAAACAAACAAGGCGTGCGATTAAATTGGGATCTTCATTGAAATTGTTAAACCATCTGGCTTAAAAACGAAGTCATAGGTCATAAAGCAACATTTTGATATCAGGAATTATGAGACATTATTTTTTATCGATTTTTAAAAATCAGCGTAGCTGGTCTAGCAAAATTTAAATGTAGAGAACCGTAGATTATTATGTCTGAATAATAAATGTTTAATTACTTATTTAGAACTATGAAACAGTATAGCTTGTCAGCAACATTGTCATTTAGGAATAAACATTAAAAGTTTTTTGTTAAATCTAATAAAGCAACACATTGGGGCTATATAGTAACGTTTTGCTGTAAAAGGTTAGAGGGATCATATAATGGATTAATAAGTTTATTTATTTACTTTTTTGTTAAGAGAATAGGAATCTCTGTGGTTGGCATGGAACTGATATCCAAAATCATTTGTTGAAGCCAACAAAAACAAAATTATTAGTTCTCGTTGTTATATAGTTACAGCATTCTATACAAACAGCTAAGTCTAATAACTAATTAGTTTATATCCTAAGTTTTTTATGGTAACATGGAGCAAATAACCATACGTCACATCAGTATCCCACTCTTTTATAGTGAATTGTAGAGATTCACTATAACACCCTTAAATAAATCTCTAGTAGACATAATATAACACCATTATCTGATGAAATATTTTCACGTGTTAAAACCAAGCCCAGATTGTGGAGATTATAAAGTAACCATAATTATCTCCTAAAACAATAATCATCCTACTAACTAAGGTATCAACCACTTAAGTTTTGTAGATAGTCCGACAGCAGTATTAAGATGTTAGGATTCTTAAAGAATGTCAGACAATCTCTACTATAATAGAATTCATTTAATATATCAACCCAGCTTACTTCCAACATAAATTGAAGTTTCATCAATAATAAAAAGGCCTAGACATGGGCTTATCCGGTCATCAGTTCTCATATATCTTAAAGGGAAAATTTTGAAGACAACGCCTTGCTCTGAGATCCAGAATTTGTTTGCGATATGTTAACGATACATTCGTATAAAAGTCACACACTCCAATCAAGAGTCGATAATTCATGAATCAACTAAACAGACAACATCCGAAACTAATGAGACAGAGGGGGAAAGAAAAAGGAAATATAAACTCTCGTTCTCAGACACGAGACTTTTCAATATACATAGCCCATAAACGACGAGAATTTACCCTCAAATGTTGGTAAATACCTCTGTTACATATCAAGCCACCCCAAGTGGTTAAAAACAAGCGTTATTAGAATAAACAAGATTTGTGATACAGAAGGTGTTATAAAAGTGAATAAAACATATCGACTCTCTTTAACAGTGTATACCCTGAAGACTTGATAAGCAATAGAAAAGAGAAGTTATACATCAAGCAAGCAGTATTATTACAAACACACAGCCGTATTCTCCGTTATCAAAATACTTAAAACATATAGAAGATATGTAAACAGCATAAACTCTTCAGAAACACAACATTATTACAACTGGTCCACCAAACCACATGAAGTCCCAATAGAGAACAAAACCCCATCTATGGTATCCCATATGAATTTCGACTTGAATACATCGAAGAAACAAAAAAACTAACAGACGTACAAGACCCCGGAATGCCCAAATATCTCATGACGTCAGAGAAGAAGTCAATAGAATAAAATCGATCACATTAAAGTAATGGAATATTAACCACTAAAACCAGAAAATATCCGAGTAACTGAAAACCATTCAATCAGCTTAATAAGAAAAACCTGAATATACCTTTTTAAATAATTAAAAAACAATTAGTCGGTTATATTACTGATGGTGTGAGAAACATTTAACGCAAAGTTTTGAAAGAGGTTAATATTGCATGTTAAGTTCAATATGTACGATTTACACTGGAAGATTTCCCCAAAATACTGAGTAGTATGTAGCAAAAACATGGTTATTCAAGTCCTAATGTGATAAGAAGTCGTGCGAGTCAATTATCGGATCTTATCACTACATACAACCATCGTCACTGTTTCCTTGAAGAGGGTAGCAGAAATAGAGGACATAAATGAATTGACAATTTGTATTTAATGATACTTATAGTAATTATTTAATTATTATATCTAACTTTCTAGTTTAGTATAGAAATAAATGTACCAGTGTGCGTCAACGCACTATTATAAAATAGAGTTCATATTATATATGCTACATTGAAACTATGGTATGTAGACTTTCTTGATACATTCAGTTTATAATATGTTGACTTTCTTGTTACATTCAATTTGTAATACGTACACTTCCTTGTTACATTCAATTTGTAGTGTGTAGACTTTCTTGTTACATTCAATTTGTAGTGTGTAGACTTCCTTGTTACATTCAATCTGTAGTGTGTAGACTTCCTTGTTACATTCAATTTGTAGTGTGTAGACTTCCACTTTCTTGTTACATTCAATTTGTAGTATGTAGATTTCGTGACTTTGTGAGTAGTATAATAAACAAAATCAGAAGACCAGTATGAAAATCATAAAAAAATGTTTTTTCTCTAACACTTTAAAAATTTCATCAAACGACAGAAGTTCTAAGGAAGTGAATAGTTATGGTCCCTGGATCATCCTTTAGTAACTATAGCAAGAGAGAGACAAGGATCGAGACAGATACCTGGAACCAATCACAATGATCTTACTACAAGAGAGTCTACCTATTCCTTCTTGACGTCGTTTTGCCAGCCTCTATAAAACCCAAGTTGTTAGGTAATTCCTGTCAATATGGATAGGCCTCTCAGTTGTTGATTTTGTAATAAAAGGAGTGTATGTATGCAACAGCACGATTTCGCTTCAAATAGAGAAAGATTCAACGCATCTATTATTTATTCAATGTTAATTAACTCAATTAAAGAACTGAAGCGCATAACAAAACTAAAAGTCACAATTGCTTAAAAGTTTATTTGTGAGTGGAAGTATAGAAATCTGTAACTACCATAATAATCACCGAAATTGAAGTAAGTGAAAAAAAAGGTTTACAAAATTGACGAGTAGTTTTGAATATTAGTGATATTATTTGTGTCCGAAAGATACATTTCTTTAGGATTATATTATTAAAACATTTTCACCATATTGTGAACTATAACATACCTGGATAAAGCAGAATATACTTAGTTATCAAGACATAAGATGATAAACAACTTACAAACACGAAAAAAATGTAATTCCATGTTCTTGATATTTTATAAACGGACAGAAATGTCTCGAGAAGGCGCATGCGTAAAGATGATCTTACAATAACATACCAAATGTGTTTGATGTTTTATTGTACATAATCTTTACGGTATATTGCGCTTTAAGGTCTTTCGTGTGTAAAACAAACAAATGATTTTTTTAAAGTTGGTTTGACGAAAATTAGAGAAAAATCGTGATATTGAAGCAGTTAAGTATATTGACAATTATTTTTATCATACATATGTCATGCTTTAACATTACCACAATAACAAGTAACACATTTCTCAACTAATCACCTTAAATAACTTCCAATCTGTTATTCGATCAAAAACAAAGCTAGAAACGATCTTCATGCGGTCCTAATCACTTTGATACGAGAATAAACAGAATGGATGAGACTGTGACAAAATGCTCTTCCACTGGTGTTTAACGATATTACTATTCAAATAACCTCACTGAAGAAAGTTAAAAAGAAAACTAGAGTGACTATAAATAAAAGTTAGAATTTTATTCCGATCATGTTTGGGGGGGAGGAGGCTTTTCCAATTGCTTGGAAAATATCAGTCGAAATGTTTTATGTTTTCGCACATGACTACATGTTTCATTAAATTGACGACAAGCATGCAAATAGAAGATCACAGAACAATTTGGTTGGTTGATAGGTGGTTTATGACGCAAAGAAACCATAGAACAAAGTGTCTGACAATAACCTAAAGTAATCAATACATCTCTAAAATTGAGAGGAAAATGGTTAGTAATTTGAGAAGACGAATTAATTAAATACGTTTTTGGAATAGTTTGAGAAACCTCAGGTCAAGTAGCTTCGATTTTGAACAAACAAACGTAGATATTAATCAAGGTAACTTAATATAACAAACGAATAAAATCATAGTATAATAAACTCTGAAAATATAAAAAAATAATTAAAGTCGTTCTATAGGTTGATGTTAAAAAAACATTGAACATTGAAAGCGTATGACGTTTGTGATAATTTTCAAAGCATGTATTCAGTTCGTATCCTGCACATTTTACTCGTCTGATTGATGTGTCTTATTTTGTCTAACCAAGTCTAATTGTAAAACTTACCAAATATCGCCTACGATAACAGATTTGTTTCAGCTTTAATGAATGTGTAGAAAACCTTTGATATTTATATCCTAAACTTAGTGTGTCAGCGTATTTCAGAATTAACAGTTAATCAGGTTTAGAAAAACGTCAAAACCTTTGTGGCGACTGATACTGTTAACTGATTCCCTTCGCTCTGGTTAGAGACAACTATACTGGATTTTATAGAATACAGTGATGTAACCGTATAACTTTGTAGTTCCTATTCTTGTCATCGATTTTATCTCCCGCTTTTAAAAAACCATCGTCACAATTATTTTCTATCAATTGTTTCAAATTGTATAAGGTATATATAGTTATTTGTTAAGTCTACTAAAATAATTATTTTTGTTTCAAATGACTAATCCCCACCTTTTTAAAACGTATAATTATCAGACAAAACAAATTTCACGGCCTCTTTTCAATTTAATGTACAAATACAGTAAAAGATTTAAATAATTTTATTATAATATCATAGATATACGCAGTGATAAACAAGAACAAGCTATTTAACGTATAGAAGAGCTAAAGCTCAGAAATTAGCCTACACTTTTTACGACAAATTACTTCAGGTTATTTTTATTTTCGTATTTCACTTTATTCAACTGTTTTCTATGCTTTAGTTAATTATATTTCATGTCAAATTTATTCTTCGTTTTACGTGTAGCGCATGCTCATGTTATGCTTTATTTAACTGTAAGTAATGTGGTTGTTACTCCTCACTTAATTGTAGCTCATGTCCACGTTATATTTTATTTATGCATAGCTCATTACCGCTTAATTTCACCATCTATATGTAGCTTTTGTGTTTTATATAAGATGATAAATTAATATCTTCTTCTTAAACTCAAATAATGAAAAACAAGGTTTCGAAATCGAAATTTTTGCCTAGGAAAAGAATCCGTTAAACGTATATAAAGTTTCTTGGTTATAATCGATTAATAAAAATGCCTGAAGATAATCAAAACTACATTTTAAAATTTTACATACTAATATGAGGCAAATTATGTTAAGTAATTAATGAGTACGTGTGATCTTACTAATGTAAACGTAATTTGGGTAATATTAAACAACAATTCTTCAACCGTAAGTTCCCTGATGACTTTAACCACACAAGCAGTATAAATAACAAAACAACAGACACACAAGCGTGTGTTTTCTTATAGCAAAGCCACATCGGCTATCTGCTCAACCGAGGGAATCGAACCCTGATTGTATTAGAAGACATCTTTCATAAAGCTAGCCAACCGAGTATTAGAAGTCTTTCTTTTCAAATATATCTGCTAAAACATGTGGCTATAATGGACTCGACTGCTTAGCAAGCTCAGCTCTGGCTCAAACCAATTGACTCAGATACTTAACAGCATAATAACAGTAATCGGCTTAGCTTAGCATGCTAATCTTTTGCTTACAGTAATCAGCTCAACTACTTGACAGCACGCCGTCTTCCGAGTCACAGTGGGCTGACCAGACGCTTTACGAACGTAGTTCAATTGTAATCAATGTTTATTATTTCAAGATGGCTGAGCGTAGGAAGATATTAATGGTGGCACCAAGTTATCCTGGATGGGAAATGTCAGCTGTTTGACTGCTTTACTTAAATTGTATTAGAGAAAAGATAATAAGCGATTAAAATCATAATAAACATTAACAAGCCTCACAGAGGAAATTTGTGAAATTAGGCTAACAGATAGGCCTGAGGTTGACATCGCTGCATATATATGTAATATTTGTATGCTCTCTTTTGGTTCAATAACAGTTTGTCAAATATGACGCATAAAACGACGTAAGTCACTCACAATGACAAGTTGGAATGTCCACACTGATCAGCATAATGACTTGACTAACCTTAGGTCAATTACTACAGACATTACCTAAGATAACTTAGGTAAATATATACCAAACACACACAGTCACAGCACAATAAACTCTTAAAATACAAATAAATAAATAAAATCGTTTTAGAGATTAGTGATGAGAGACAGTTAAATAAAAGGTACACCAAATAATTATTTTTCCCTTTAAGTCTATTTTCTGGTAATTCAACGTTAAGCTTAAGGCTTATAACGCTTGAATCCCGGGCTCAATTCTCGCGGTTGAAACCGCACACATAAATTATTACGCAACCTGGAGCTATAAAAATAAACCCTTATTCTGGCTTTATCTGTTATGTTTCAAGTTTAAATATTTTATTTTATTAATTACGGATCATTTTGATGATGAAACACAGAAATAAGTGACTTTTTAACGACATAAACAAAACAACAATTTTCTTTGCGAAACAAAGTATCTAAGAAATTAACATTTCGCCATACCTTTTTTACAACCATTTGCACTATCCTGGATTTTATTATTTCATAATGTTTGCTAAGTCCTACTAGGCTTACAAGGAAATGGTTATTTGTAAGATACGAAACAGATATATTTCTGTGTGCATTCATGTGAATGCTAGTCTAAGTTATTAAGCAGTCCTAAAAAAAGTTTGGTAAGATACATGTGACTCAACGTGGCATTTGCACAACGAAAAAAAACGTATAATTTCGTAAGGTATGTGAATTCTTATATGCTTTGTGGGGAAATTCCGAAACAGGTGAACAAACACTTTAATGTGATGCTATAGTTTGACAGATACAAACTGACCTTATTTAATTTATCGTGCTTGTAAAGGACACTAGGCGAATGGGTCACAATCCAAAGGAAATTCAACATAGCTTTTGTGTTAAACGATGGCAGGTGCTGATTTTTTTCACTGTAAATACCCTCATTCTTTGTTTTTTACTACTATCAGAAATTAAGAAAAAATATACAACAGAATATATCCGCAGAATTCGTGTGTTTGTTTCAGACTTTTCGCGTGCAGCTACATAAAGGGCTATCTACATATTGCCTTTCCTAACGTTGAACTGATATTTAAAAGGAAGACAATTACACAACAGTACCTGCCGCTTAATTTTTGACTCGTTTGATCTAATCGAATAGTGAGATTTCACCATCACTTAAAACGCACCTAAAGCTCCTAAAGGAGAGTTTGTCTTTGCGCAATGGGACACGAACCGGAATCTTTTAAATCAGAACACACTCACTATTAGACCACTATGAGTCCTATTTATATAACGTACTAATGGTATGATAAAATAAGCGTTTGCTTTTACTGAGTTTAGTTACAAACACGTTTGAAACACACCATTTAACACATAATATAAAGAAACAGAAATAGAATTCCCTTGATTTATATACTCCAAATAGGACAAGACAACGAAAACCCGTGTTACAATTCAGTTCAGTTGTAAGTTAAATATTGATTTTTAGTCTATCTAAGTCATGGTCATCATCTAATAATAATTTTTACTTGTATTACGTTTCATTACAAACATAACTCACATTATCGGATTACAGTTATATATATATATATATATACACACACACACACAATAGACTAGAACGTTCTACTTCTTTTCTTCAACAACACTTAATAAGCAAGAATATTTTATTATAGTTCTTCAGTTATGTTCAATAAACAAGAATGTTGTGTTCTGGTTGCTCAAAGCCACTCAGTAAATAATAATTTTCTATTATGGTTGTTCAGTTATAGACAATAAATAATATTCTGTTCAACAACTCTCAGTAAACATTAGTGTTCAGTTATAGTCAATAAAAAGTATTGTTCTCGTTAGGTTGTTCAATTATGCTCAGTAAATCATAATGTTGTACTGTGGTTGTTCAGTTACACCTAGTAAATCATAATGTTCTACTGTGGTTGTTCAGTTACACCTAGTAAATCATAATGTTCTACTGTGATTGTTCAATTATACTCAGTAAATCATAATTTTCTACTGTGGTTTTTCAGTTACACCAAGAAAATCAAAATGTTCTACTGTGGTTGTTCAGCTATACCCAGTAGATCATAATATTCTAATGTAGTTGTTGTCCTCAGTATTTGATTTTTTAGTATCTTTCAAGTGTTCTTACATTCTTGGTATTTATCTTGTTTTCCTTATGTAAGTTTTCTTGCACAGATGTCAGTTGATTCATAACCAGCCTTCTCTAAACATGCTCCTAAACGTCTGCTTAGTTTTATCATTCTATGTATAGTTGTTTCATGTAAGTGTAAAAAAGTTAATATTGACTGTAAAGTTATTCTCGGAGTGAACCAGTGGTGCAGTGTAAAACAGTAAAGTGCCAGAAGAGGTTTTGAAAATGTAATTATTAGTACTAGTTGTACTTATTACGTTGCTTGTACATAAAAAACACATATTTCAGAAATAGTAGCAGTAATTGAAATGTATATTTTAACATTTTGCATTACAAATGTTATTTTGCCACACCTTACAGGTTTGAGGTATGATTTGTATTTCAAGCAAGTCGCTTTTTCATTTGATATGCCATCAGGCTGAATGGCACGCACAATCTGGCAAAAACGTTCAGAGTTCTTGCTGACAGCAGGGAAACTGATTATCATCTTCTGCACTATGGGTCTTATATCTTCAGACAAGAACATTGAGTCCACGCTTCTAGAACTTCTCAATTTTGGATTATACGATATGAAAAAAAAATGCCTTTATTATATTTTACACTCAACTGCTAAGTGTCCCAACAAGCCAGTCTAACCAAGTTTTCGAGGCCCACATCTAGCATGTAAGTGTACACACTTGGATTTACCTCCCATCTGTAACACTTGCCAACTTGACCACTTTACTACTACTTACCCTATATATCTACTCCTAAGTCTGATTAACCATCTGCGGTAGCTTCGGTTAGTACGTTTGACCTGGTTACACTCCTATCTAATTGTTGTTTGTTTGGAATTAAGCACAAAGCTACACAGTAGGCTATATGTGTTCTGCCCATTAGCGGTATCGATACCTGGTTTCTAGCGGTGTGAGTACACAGACATACTGCTGTGCCAATGAGGGGCTCATCTAATTCTATGTCTTTACCTTCTACAATTGAAAATATACTGTAGTTTCTTAAAATTACTTTTCAGAATGTTCATCAATAGCAGTATTAACTATGAAGGCAATGTTTAAAATCCAAATGCAGGTCGCCTAATCGGATATTAATTCAAATTTTCATTTTCGCCGCCTGAAAAAACCAGAAGGCCTAAGATGTATACAGGCAGATTATTAAAATTTTCTTTTGTTAAATATGATCCTTTTTCACCAATCTACCGTTGCATGAATCACGTCTTGACGAGGTTATCCATAATTGCATGTGGCTGAATGAGACTTTCCTCAAACTTTCACGAAGAGCAAAATTATCTGGATACCATTTTCATCAATGTTATAATTTATGGGAAATTCACTGGTAGAGAGTGTCTTTGTGTAGTCGTGTTTACACTTTCTACATGATTAATTCTATTGGTCAAAACACTTATGCAGAACATCTCCTAGTTAAAATTTTCTTTTCATCCAGAATTTTCATTTTGTATTTGCATTACATATCCTCCTGGAATTAAGATATCACATGATTTATATACTCCTAACATCATTGTGATATTATATTACTAATCTTAATCGATCTTATTTGGACTGGCATAGCTAGATGGTTAAGGCGCTCGACTCGCAAACCGGGGGTCTCGAGTTGAAATCTCTGTCCCTCCAAACATGCTACCCTTTCAGATGTGAAGGCGTTATAATGTGACAGTAAATTCCACTATTAGTTGGTAAAACAGTAGTCCAAGAGTTAATGGTGGGTGGAGATGACTAGCCGCCTTCCCTCTAGTATTTCACTGCTAAGTTAGAGACGGCTAGCGCAGATAGCGCTCGTGTAGCATTGCGTGAAATTAAAAACAAATATACAAATGATCTCCCTTATAACTTATTCAGTTTTGGGTCAATTTTTGACATATTTTAAGTTATTTCTCCTAGATAACCTGAGTCCATTTTTACTCCAGATATTTTATTAACTTTGGCTAATATTGCTTCTCTTCTTTTCATCAGCTTGTTGTACAAACTGTCATTTTCCCTTCAAGGTTCGACTGAAAAATCGTTGTATGTATGAGAGTTTTCATTGAAATACGTATTTGTTTTAGATTTTCGCAATGTTGGTTGGTTACTTTTCAAATCTTATATTACATTTATACCTTTAGACTTCAATCACTCTACTCTCAATCATGTTCAAACACTGCTTGGTACACTCGAATACATAATTACATCTGTCAGCTAATTACAAGCCTCATTGCCTTGTCGTATATTGAACCTATTGCCCCTCTCCTCGACATGATTTTCATTCTTCTAGGCAGCCTTTAATTCTATTTAAACGTTGTGGTCTACAGTGGACAGTTCTTAACTATGTGTAAGATTTTGCGACTGGTCACAAACACTTATAGTCATACCCTAATCTAACAGATGGTGTTTCACACACTTCCTAATCAGAAAGTGCAGATGATATTTTCTCCCTCCTGGGATTGCATTATCATGCTCCTTATCATCATCTGATGGGCCATAAAGATGCTACAGATTTCCTTTGTCCGACTAATCCCCCACTCCCAGAACTCAGTATATCCTGGAGAAATATTTTAGTAACACCCATTAGGTTCTTGACATTTAGCTGGCTCTCAGCAATATTGTCCCTGGTTTTATCCTAACTTTATATCGCGCACAAGTGGGTGTTTTCATGATTTTTTTAAAGAAGTCGATTATCTTCTTTTTTCGTAAGTTTTTAAGCTTCCAGTATCATATAATTTCATGAGCCTGACTAGCGTAGCGTCTTTAGTAAAATCCTCGAAAGAATCCTCGTTCGCAGACATTTATTATACAACATATATTTCACCCAGTAACATCCAAAAGTTATACAGTCGAGTTGCTAGAAAAAACTTGATATTACTGGGAAATTTTGTTTCTGTTCAGCGTGCCCTTTGTTACATCGTAAAAAGAACCTATCTGGGAGTTTAAACTCGGTAATTTATCAAAGAAATCGCGTAAAAATCTTCACATACCATAAGTAACAAATTTTTGTGTATTATACAGTGAATTCTTGCAAAATAAAATAGAATTTGCAATTACATACATATATACACACACACATACACATATACTCTATGTAAAATAAGCACAACTGTAATGAACATAAAAGATTAAGCCTAAAGGTTGAGAAACTTCGTTGTTCAATTTAGTCATAACATCAAACAACAATTTAACAAGATTACTTTTCCACATACATATTTTATGCGTGTGTGTGTATAAGTATATATATATATGAATAACTGGTTATTAAAGAGTACAATAGCCAACATTAATGACCCTTACTGTCTAGGAATAAACAAAAAGGGTTAAAGGTTGGGTAATAGTAGTTCACAGCCTCAAATCTGAGCTTTTCATTTTGCTCTTTGGTTACTTTAGAACGATTACAGGGCTCACTAAACGTCTACACACGTTTTATTGCCGTAGTTGAAAGACTTCACTTTCCCAAAGCTTTTGTGTAACATACCTTTGCTAATCCACTTGTCAGAGTTCAAGAAGCAGTTTTAATGTGTTTCATTTTTATTGAATATTACCATATCTATTGTTTTTATAGAATAGCTATGGATCGATGATTGTTGATTATATTACTCATTATTTAATTGAAACTTTGCAATGAGATTATATAAATATACTTAGCACACCTTTAAAAGTTCCTTCTCAGTATTTCACGGAACTCTTGAAATTATGGATCTATGAAGTTTTCAATTTTGTTTGCTTGAAATTCCAACTTAGTTTAATACTCTCTTCACAAGATGTTTCTTTTAACAAATTCAGTCGTCTGACAATGAGCAGTCATCAGCCTAATTAACTGAATATCAGTTGAGTTATAGTCAAAGTGAGGGAAGTTCGATTTCAGATAGACCTAACTTATAACTCCTAATGTTAGAAATAAAATGCATACAAACACACAAACTGATATTTATATATTATTTGCTTGTTTCTGAATTTCGCGCAAAGCTACACGAGAGCTATCTGCGATAGCCGTCCTTAATTTAGCAGTGTAAGACTAGAGGGAAGTCATCACTACCCACCGCCAACTCTTGGGCTGCTCTTTTACCAACACATAGTGGGATTGACGATACATTATAACAACCCCACGGACGAAAAGGCGAGCATGTTTTGTATGACATGGGATTCGAACCCACGACCCTCAATTTACGAGTCGAGTGCCTTACCCATCTGGCCATGCCATGCCATTTGTATGTTATTGTAAAATTAATAACTAAGACAAATAACAGAAAAGAATATTTCTATGAAATACATAAAACTAGCCTTTCAGTCGACGAAAATGATTTTATATTTTTACATATTAAGCAGTAATAATGATTATCATATAAATCATATCGGAAGTTTAATAGCTTTTCCCATGTTAACGTCGACTTTGAAGTGTTTTTTTCCCTATCAGAGACCCATCTATAAATGAGTTTCGATCATCTAACAAGAAATGAACAAAGCAACTAAAATATTCAAACAAAAGTGAGAAGCCATAATGAGTAAATAACTGTTATTTCTTCTAAGACAGGTTAATTTTTTCAAAAGGATCAGTTCTGGTATTTGCATTGCAAACTATTTAAATGCCTCTTTCAATTAGCCTTTTCTATTACCCTTTTCTGCGAATAGGCATCATCATTACATTATGCATTACAAGCCCTATCCTCTCTGCTCACCAACACTGGTTACTCAACAATGGACTGAGCTCTTCTGTGTGACCAGCCTGTCGTGCGACTGTGAATGTAAACAAAAAACTAAACTGTAGTGCTGTTGTAAAAACGTCTGTTTTAATACTAAATATCAGCTTACACGCGTGTAATAAAGTAATATTAGATATCATTTAAGCTTCGTAAGATATATTCCACGCTTTAATGTACCAAAGGTTAAGAATGCTGTGGTCATTCAAAATTATTTCTGATTTATAACATTCAAATACTCCTTAAGTCAGAAGTCGAAGGAACTATGTCAAAGTGTAAGATTTTGAATTTTAAGATTCTATGATTTGTTGCATTTTAAAATTATAGAAATGTTACTAAAATGTTAAACTATGGTATCCCGTACTCTTGGAATATTTTGGTTTTACTAAAATACTTATAAAATTAACTACTATTTCTATTATGGTAATTTAATCTATTAAGTTTAGTTTTTTTATTACCTGGTGTCTCCATTGTATATAGGCTTATTTTTCAAGGATTATTAAATTATATTGTATTTTGACAGCTTTAACCCGTTTCAAAATCTTCCTTTCACAACTAGTCTTTTGAAAATACACTAGTGTAACAGAATATGTTGCAGCAACGATAACAACGGGCGCATGCGTCATTGGACTGTCACTGAATAGGTGGTTCTTCGAACTGTTCTACAAATGTGGTTATTGTTGATTAACGACCCCCGATAAACTAACGAAAAGAAACGCCAGTTTCGTTCCACCAAGTATGCTGTGGCTACATGATAAAACATCTGATAATACACTCTCCTATTTCATCACATTCATTTCCCTCCGTGACTGTAGAGCATTATGAGTTTTCTATCTGCAACTATTCAGTTATTAACTGCAAACACGTCCTAAATAACCTTGCAGAATTATATAATTTCATAATGTTGACCTCAGTGAAAATATGAACAACCTAATGTGTCAGAGAAATACCTGCCTTCAAAACTTGCATCGGTGTAGTCCACGAAACACCAGCATTATTACGTATACAATATTTGCATATACATCCACAAAGCACCTGCATAAATTGTATATTATTCCTTCAAAATACTTGCATGCTGCATTTATTACATTCCAAAATTGTAGAAGTGTTACTAAAATTTTAAACTAAGTACACATTGTTGCGTACTAAACACCAGCATTAAGTGTTCACTATTATCTACAAAACACTTGAATTAAGTGCACATAATTACCTACAAAATACTTGTATTAAGTTTAAATTATTAAATACAAAATGCTTGCAGTAGGTGTAGATATTATCATCCACAAACTATTTGAATTAAGCGTAAATTATTATCTACAACTAGTTTCACGTTGTTGTTTACAAAATACCGTTACTAAGTGTACTTTGTTGTCCACAAAATACTTGCTTTATATCGTTGTTTTTAAAACCTTTAAATTACTTGTATATTCTTATGTATAAAACTTTTCGATTGTTTGTACGTTATAACATATAAAATGCATATGTTAGATGGGTAATAAAGTTAGAAAAAAGAATTATTAGTTTATAAAAGTGTATGTCATCATGTATACATTATTATTTTCTGTGACTTTTTGTGAATATGAACCTCACAAGAAAAAAGTAATTTTTTACAAATTATTGTTTAATTGTAAATCGTTATGTAGATAAGGCCTAAACAAGGTAAATAATTATTTACAGATGATTGTTTAAGCTGTGTACCGCTGTCTGGCTAAGACCCACGCAATGATACATCATTTTTTTAATGTAATTGTTTAACTGTATACAGATATCTGGATAAGACCCTCAAAATAGAATAACATCATTTACAAATACTTTTAACGTCATTATTTTCAAACTGTTGTTTATTTCAGCAACTCTGAATGGCTGAGGTCTACAAATGAGCGCATAATTGTCGGCAAATGATTTATCACAATGGATAAAACCGTGTACATATTTTAATTAGTTTTGATATGCATTATATTAATGAATACTTAAAAAATCCAAGTTTTAATCACTCGGTTAAAGCATTCTAGCCATTCCTTGTGTGGTTAGAAAAAAATTATTTTGCCTGCTTTATATATTATCTTATTTATAAAATTTCCTCTGCTGTATAAAGAGTCTTAGTTAATTAGGTTACCATTTCTCAAGTCATTATTATCAAAACGTACTTTAAAATGTAGCAACAAAATAGGTTATTTTTCGATAGCAGTTACCCCATACATTTTCAAGTTTCATATTGTTCATTACTATGAATAATTCCAGGTGGTTAAGACACTCGACTCGTAATCCGAGAGTCGCGGGTTCGAATCCTGCCACACCAAACATGCACTCCCTTTCAGCCATGGGGGCGTTATAATATTACCGTCAATCACACTATTTGTTGGTAAAAGATTAGCCCAAAGGTTGGCGGTGGCTGGTGATGACCAACTGCCTTCCCTCTAGTCTTACACTGCTAAATTAGGGACGGCTAGCACAGATAGCCTTTGTGTAGCTTTGTGCGAAATTCTAAACAAACCAAACCTTGATTAAATCTAATCATCAGCGCCATCTAGAAAGGTTTGTGAAAATGGAGGACAAATTTCAATTAAAATTTGAAATAATTATAGAACTGTAGCCCTAAAAAAAAGATGTTTGCACAGTTCTTCATCGGTTATTTTTGTGTCTTCGTTCGGTTAAAATTTAAAAATTTCTGTCAGTCGAAAAAGTTTCGACGAATCTTTTTTTCAGAGTATACAGAGTATGTAAACCATAATACTCCTGTCGTTACTAGTTTAACAGCACAGTTATGTATACGTTAGACTAAAGTACGTTCTTTTGAGCTTATAACAGGTGAAATGGTAGGGACAATTGTTTGCTTTAATAGGGGCAACAAAGTCACTTCACAGCATTCAGTATAGTTCATGGATAAGTAAATGTCAAAACATGATACAGGTAAAATTAATTTTCAATAACCTGATCAAGTACTTCACTCGTTTTAAATCTGGAAGTTCATGAGAGTTATATTCCAAGATGTAAAGAAACAAGAATGATTTTAAACACTGGTAAAATAAATGATTTTATTCAACAATTTCTTTATTTCTAACCCTTTTTACCCTATTTTCCATAACCTGTCCGCAAAAACTTATCAAAGAAACCAGACCAAATAAATTAAATTTATCATATTGTTGAAGGTAAAAATATATTAAAACGATTAATAACCTCTCTGTGTGAGACAGAGTCATAAATGTGACGAGGTTAAAACGTTTACTAAATAACCTTCTTATTTTTAAACACGTGAAAATAAATATTTTGTTCTCCAGTGAAATAGTGGTAAGTTTCTGGATTGATAACTCTAAAATCCTGGATTCAATTCCCCTTTGTAAACATAGGAGATAGTCCAATGAGACTTTGCTCTACAAAAAAACAAAAATGTATATTTAGAAACAAATTGATTCGAGTTCACGCTACTCTTATGTGTAACCATACCTATGTTTATTACAAGAGAAACTTTTACCAACGAATGCTTTTATTTTTAAACATACGTGTTTACATTGTGAAGTTGCCCTAGCAAGACTGGGTGGTTAGGGAGCTCGATTCGTAATCCGAGAATCGCGGGTTCGAATTCCCGTCACACCAAACATGCTCGCACTTTTAGCTGTGGGGGCGATATAAAGTAACCGTCAATCCCACTATTCATTGATAAAAGAGTAGCCCAAGAGTTGGCTGTGGGTGGTGATGACTAGCTGCCTTCCCTCTAGTCTTACACAGCTAAATTAGGGACGGCTAACGCAGATAGCCCTTGTGTAGATTTGCGTGAAATTCAAAAAGAAACAAACATTGTCAAGTCATGATACTTTCAGACATGACCCTATCTAGTCTATAATAAAAATGTTTACTTAGTAATATACTCGAACTCAAAGCGTTGTTGCGAATATCACATTATGAGTGTTTCGATCATATATCACTAAAATATACGAAAATGTAGTTTCAGTGATGATAACAAAACCAAAAACACACACCGACCTCATTGCCCTTGATGTTATAACATATATTAATCTATACACTAAGGTCCATATGTGTGTGTGTGTGTGTATATATATATTCTGATAGTATTACCCCTAAGTAAATACTATTTGTTACCTGTTTTCATTACTTGGTAATTTATTTTTTATATTATACATATCTATATAGTAAATGAAACTTTTCAATTAATTTTTCTTGGCAATACGTTTCACAACAGCTAACACATTTATATGCTTTGTACTTAAAAAAGAAAGTTAAAAAATGCTCGTTTGGCTTATTTTCAATTTTGCAAAAAAGCCATTCAAGAGCTCTCTGCAGTAGCTGTCCTTAATTTAACAATGATAGACTAGAAGGAAGGTAGTTGGTCAACATCACCCATTGTTATATACTGAGATACTGTTTTACCAACAAATAGTAAAATGTATCATCACGTTATAATGCCCCCTTGGCTAAAAGGTTGAGCATGTGTAAAGAGGATTTGAACAAACGATCCTTTGATTGCGCGAGGCGCGCCATAGCCGTCAGGCATCGTAAAAAATAGTATTTATATTTTGTGGAAGAAGATATCTTTAAAAATCAACTTAAAACACACGAGACAAAATCCGTATATTTATAAAGCGCGTGCAGTATTTGTCTGAGCTGAAACTTTCACTGAAGACTCAGTAAACAAGAACAGAACAAGTGGAAGAGATAGTTATAAGCTATCTGGGAAGTACTTTGTAAATATTACTACATTGTTTCGTATGATAATACAAGAGCCTCTTGAGTTTACTAGAAGTTTACTGAATGCTGTGTTTGTTTGTCTTAAGTGTTTGTGACTTGTCATTCCAAACGCTGAAGTTTACTAGAACTACTTCTCTTCAGAAGACAGCTGAGAAAAAGAAATGCTACATCCGAAACGAGGTATCTCTTACAAAGACAACAAGAGTATAACATTATAACCTTTATAACAAACCATATATCAGCAGAAACAACTATACAAGAATATTATATAATTAAATTTAACTAAACATATTAACTGAGCTGAATAATAGTATGATTTACCATCATGTAACTAGAGAAGACAAACGCTTCCCACTACCCCTGAAAGTAAACTCCTATTGGATATTTTTAATCAGCTTAGGACTACAGCTTCAAACTATGTGACTTCTCACCAACCCAATTTCATCTCGAAGTTATACCAGTTCAAAACTGCAGCTTCAAGCTATGTCAGTTCTCACCAAATCAACTTTAGCTTGAAGTTATATCAGTTCACAACTACAGATTCAAGCTATGTACGTTTTCCTCAACTCAACTCCACTTGAAGTTATATCAGTTCACAACTGCAGCTTCAAGATACAAACGTTTTCATCAGTTTGCAAAAGCAGCTTCTCTTTATACGATATCTCATAAGGCCAACTTCAGCTTCAAGCTGTATCAGTTCACATCAGCTTGACATATAGCTTCAAACTGTATGAAAATCATCAGGTGTATCATTCTAAAGAGTTTTTACCTCATGTACTTCAGTTTAGTAACAATCTGTTTGTAGATCTTATTTATCCTATTTCGCTTTCAGGATGAAAATCAGATGGAATCTCAATACCCACGGTTGTAATTAGATGTGAAATTGATCAAGAGATGGTGCTATGAGCTAAAAGTTTGTACTTGAAGAAACAAAAATACAGCTGTTCTATGAGCCGTTATGCCGCGGCTATAAAAAACACTTTCGATCAGTCACTCCATGTAGTTTTCACGTAGAACTGTCGCCTACAACGTGTGGTCTTTCATGGAAAAGTACGTCTTAAGTTATATTCTTCTTTATGTGACACTTTACCTTTGATTTATATCTCAGTAAAACAAAAGTTTATATACGTTTAATTTATTTGCACTCTAAAAGTCCGTCGTTCATATCACATTCCTTCAAGTTTTATTCCGGTTTCAATTGAATTTTTTTGTGTTTTCATGCTGTAGATTTGAGCAAAGGTCGATCAGTATTTGGTGGAAAGAAATGACTGAATAAACTCAGCAGCTGTCGTGAAATCATAATAATAATAAACAAAATAAAATAAAGAATCCATCGTAATTATTATGTTTTTGATTAATATGTGTGTTCTGTCTATACTGTGATTCTCTATGCATCTGACGTGTTTGATCTAAACAGAATTCTGGGGCAATCTAATTCAGAAATGATATTTCAACGTCAGTATAAAACTGGAAATCTTTTAAGAATCTTGTTCTGGTTCGCAGATTCCCAATTGTTCATTCCTACTTTATCAAACACTGTTAGAGTTTCTTTTCCTACCGAATCCATTCTACCAGAAAACTCGTTGAGAAAAAACAAAATATATTTTATGGAAATAAAGAGTTATTGAGGAGCTTCAAAATATCTTATAACTCTTGTTCATCTCTGTTTCACAATGATTCTTTTTGTATAAAATAATAAAAGTAACAAGAGTTCATTCTTTCGCTTTGAAATGACTTCCAGTTGTTATCTATACTTCAGTCCTAAAAGAAACTTTGTTTATACCAAATAAATCGAATATTGTACAAACCCAAAAGTTAATAATAAACTGTAAAAGTATATGACGTAAGCATGTTTATCAAACACTGTTATTCATTACGATCCTTTTATTTTTTATCAAACAAGAAATTACTCAGTCTGTAAGGTGATAAGAATATCAATAGATTCTATTCGTTGTTTTTGTTTATCTTTAACATCTCTGTTATTTTTGTCACAAGTATAAGAATGTCACGTGTAATAAATATGGTTTTTATTATGGTGACGAATCGGGCGTGGCCAAGTGTATAGCACTCTGGACTGTTGATCTGATGATCCTAAGTTCGCATCCAACAGATACAAAATAGAGCTCTACACGTTGGAGTGTATAGGTACGTTATAAGATTAACAATAAAATCCCATAATACGATTAGAATAGCTAAAGAATTGGTGATAGGTACTGTCTGGTTAAGGGATTCGACTCGTTATCCAAGAGTCACGGGCTCGAATCCGCGTCACACCAAACATGCTCGCCCTTTCAACCGTGGGGGCGTTATAAGTGTTGGCCAATCCCACTATTCGTTGGTAAAAGAGTAGCCCAAGAGTTGGCGCTGGGTGATGGTGGTTAGTTGCTTTCCCTCTAGTCAAATTAACAAAAACAACAACAAAAGGTACTGTCTGCTAACAGTCTTCCCTTTAGCGTAAAATTAGGGACAGTTATAGTAAAACTTAAGGTGAAAGCAGTCCAATAGATACACTATGTCAACAATGTTTTGGTACAAGAATATTAGACAACGGAATATATATTACTAATTAACATGATAATTTGTCAGTCAACTAGCCTCAAAGTGCTGAAACTCGCATCTTAATAAAAACATTTTTATTTATAGCGTATTTCGAACAAGAGCTTGTAGTTACGCTCACAACTGTCATGTCATCACATACGATCTTTGGGCCACTCTCAGTATGTTACAAATGATTTATTCGGGTCATTTTGGATGAAGATCAGACTATCGTCCATATTCTGATACTCTTTATTTAACAAAAAGTACTACACCGTCTACTCTGTTTGCCACAAAAGTTTACATGCCACACGCCATATCAATAGTCACTAATACTTCTCTTCCCATAACTAGTAGCTCAGCGGTAAATCTGTAGGCTTACAATGATAAAAAGCAGGTTTCGATACAAGTAGTGGGAACAGGACAGATAGTCCACAACGTAGATTTTTGCTTAGCAACAATCAATTATTATGTTGAACTGTACACGGACTTGCAGGAGCCTTTGGTAAAAGGGCCAAGAGCTCACAAATAAAAGTATGTTAACGTGGAGAAGAGTCTGTGTATAATTTTACATATTAACTTACGTTATGAGTCTTTAAATAACAGTTAGTAACTAGTCATTGTTGTCTTAGCTTCCCATAAAGTGTAACACATTAACGTGATCTACTTTCTCGTTAAAAAAACATTAACATAATTCATTTTTTAAAATACCAGAACATTAATTTTAGGTAGCACTCTCGTCAAAATTAGTTTCATGGCTTATATTAAATATACTAATGAATTGTCTTAAGCACATTTATAGATCATTATCTACAGTTGTAAGTTTCCTAAAGTTAATAGCATGTAAATGATATAAAACAGAAGAAAACGCTTTTAGTTGATACACGTAATACATCATCAGCCATATAAAAGTAAACATTACAGACTATTAGAACTTTGTGTGCACTTCTAGCACGCATAGGAACTCTCAATAGATTTTCATTTAGTCAGGTTCATGGTAAAGTAAGACAACACTGTGTTTATTAAAATTCCTTTGGAAAATATATTGAATTGGGGCTAATGGGAGTAGAATTAATAGTTTGTTATCTAATTGTCTTTAAATGTTTAATGGAAAACTCTGATAATTATATGTAGTCAGGAAACACAGCGAGTGACTTGCTTGATTCATTCTCACGTACTTTACATACAAGCTAGAATGGGCAACTTGTTCATGTTCAAGCAAATGATGCGATTTCAAGGGGCCGGTAGCACAACACTCATGGCACGGCACCTCGAGTAAGTTGTGCCGGTGACTCCACTCATTTGTAGAGATGTATGTTTTCTAAGAGCAAAGCCACATCGGGCTATCTGCTGAGTCCAACGAGGGGAATCGAACCCCTGATTTTAGCGTTGTAAATCCGTAGAATTACCGCTCTACCAGCGGGGGACATTTGTAGAGGTTGTTTGTTTGTAATTAAGCAAAAAGCCACAAAATAGACTATTTGTGCTCTGCCTGCCACAGGTATCGAAACTCCGATTTGAGCGTTGTAAGTCCGTAGATATACCACTGTACAACTGGGGGAACATTTGTAAAGAATAAAAAATAATATATTTTGCTAAAGCTTTGGTAAGTAATGCGATACGTGGGTAACTAAAATGACTTAAGAGTATAAATCTGTTACAAGAAAAATGTAGCTTTAGTAAGTTAGGCGAGGAAACCTCTGAATGTATATTCAACGTTTAGCAAAACGAAAATAGACTTAAGTCTTGTCATTCAAAGTTGCTCACGTGGGTTTTGAAGCCCTAATAATGTGCACCATCTTCGTGGGTTTAGTCCTAAATTAAAAAAACAAACAAACCTTATACTCCCAAATAAAGATATTTAAGTTATAAAGTCATGAGTGAATCACTTTTCTACAGAACTCATCCACAACCCGTGACTAAGGCGGCCAGTTCGTAGAGCGAACAGATGAATAAAACGGACTCCAAGGGTTTATAGCGAACGATAATGTTGCCCAATTAGCTGTCCGTGTTGTGTCCACCGCTGGTAATGAATGTCAAATATTAGTGTATAAAATTATCGCTGAGAAACCGGGAAGCTCATGAGATCAACTGGTGAAATACGTAATTGTCTGTTTTTCAAATTTTAATATTAATTAAAACGCCAAAACATTTGCTTTCTTTTTATACAGTTACCAGTTCAAGGCTTTGGTATTGAAGCTGAAGTATTGTAATAAATTTAATTTCTAGTCGCATACGACGCTCGTTTCCCTTCGGTGGACACAGCAGATAGTCTTATGGTAGCTTTGCTATAGGAAAACACACACTCATACGATGACATATAATTTTCTTTTAAATTGAATCTTTGGTTAATTAGAGAATCACGTTATCGCAGAAAGTCAATATACTACCTTAATGATAAAACTGATTTACGTATAATTGACTTATTTAGAGAAAAGTTATTTTTCTATTACAGATAATACACTTCTCGACCCTAATATTTTATTTTATTATTTTATCTTTGTTGAATTATTCTTCTCTATAATTACGCGTAAAAACAAGAACGTTATCAAGACCAACAGCTGTTTAAAACTAACGTGAGCTTCTAAGAAAACTCAAAAGTGAAATAAACATTTAAATTACTTAAATTTTCAACTTTACTTTAATTTCTCAAAATTTGTCAATTGGAAGGTGCGCCATCGTTATGAAAATTTCAACTTATGTGCAAAATATTCATATTCAATAGCAGTTTATGTAGGCACTAGTATACTTTAAAAATAAGGGATTTTTGATTTAGATGTTTTTGTGGTTCATTAAGCAGACCTCCTACCTCCCACCAGTGGCATGTCTGCAGACTTGTAATGCTTGAAACCGGGTTTCCATACCCATGGTGCACAGAGCTTAGATAGTCCCTTATGTGGCTTTATACTTAATAAAGAATCTTTAAGTTGAAATTTAATGGTGTGGTAACACTTATGTTATCAAGAGAAATATTATACTTATGTATATATATATATAAGATTGCCCCCCCAGTGGCTCAGCAGTATGTCTGCGAACTTACAATGCTAAAAACCGGGTTTCGATACCCGTGGTGGGCAGAGCATAGATAGCCCATTGTGTAGCTTAGTGCTTAATTCAAAACAACAATATATAAGATCTGTTTACTTTCAGTTTATTAATATTCTCACGATGTAGCCTAAAATATATTTCTTAAATTGTTATTATTTTTTTTTAAATTTTCCATATTGTTTCTTTGAATAATGAAACTCAATACCACATTCATTTTGAATAATATTACTCCGGAACAGGTCCATTAAGATGAAACTCATTTTTCTGTTCTAATTTTAGATTTGAAATAACGGAGGTTGACTAGTATCACACTGTAGTCCATACCAAAGCTGTAAAATTGCCCCGTGAATGTGATACAGCAGTGACAATCATATCTCACTATTCGACTACAGTAGTCAAAGAGTTAGAGGTTGGTGCTACGGATTTTTGTCTGTCTAATCTATCAGTTCAAGCATAGAGAAAGCTGATGTAAGTAGCTTTTGTATAGATTTACAAAAATATTTAAAACGAACCTGTTCAGCGGTGTTTCTTACTGTTCCCCGTTTAGAGAGAATAAAGAAAATCAAATCAGTATGTTTTTTATACAATTATCTCACGCGATTTAATTACAGTAATATTACAGAAGCTTTGCACCCAAGGATTTCAAAGTCCATTAATCAAAACTTGGATGCGACTTTAAAAATAGTTCACAGAACGTGTACCTCCCATGGATACATAAGTACACATAATTATTTTTGTTTTTTGACATCTTTAATACTTTATGTGGTTGTTAAAATTATTCAAGTTTTGAAACACGTTTACATCTAAACTACATATATAGGTTTAAATTAGAGTTAAAAAGCAATAACAATGAAAAAAACCCTTGAAGGAGAAAACACCGGATATTTTCCCATCTAAGCACTGAGGCTTCAAAGGTTTTACAAACTTCTAATAAAACAGCAAGCTGAGTAATATTGTAAGAAAAGAGTCATGTTTCATTTATTCTCACCAGCCATGCCTGAGAAGTTTAGCCGAGTTATGGCTATATAACAAAAGGCTGGTATAGATGACGAAGTAATAAATAATTCACCACATTTAATTAGGAGTTTAAAATTTTATTATCAACTAAATCCATAGAAAGTTCTATCTTGCAAACCTTTTGCCCCCCGCTAGTACAGCGGTATGTCTCCGGATTTACAACACTAAAATCAGGGGTTTGTTTCCCCTCGGTGGGCTGAGCAGATAGCCCGATGTGACTTTGCTATAAGAAAAACACACAAACACACAAACCTTTTATATTAGAAATATCTACGAGTTCACTGTATAGCTTATGGGTTAGATATGTATATGAAACTTATTTTACTTTCAAATATATACAGTGGTTTGTATGTTGTAAGATTCCTAAATTCAGATACATCAATCCAAACCAAACTGGAGAATTTATTCTATTGGAAGCTCATATCATATGAAAATCATATATGGTTTTCATACCATAGAAAACAATGGTGTTTGGACTTTATGAAGAAAACACGTATATAATAAATATATATGTATATAAATATATATATATAATAAATATATATGTATATAAATATAAATATATAATAAATATATATGTATATAAATATTTAGAGAAAATTAATACTGATAGGTTAAGTAAAATAAATTAAAACAAAATCAAAAGGAAGGACTGCGTTAAAAATAACAAATCCAAACCTCTGACTAATTATATTATTTTGTTATAACCAGAAACGAAAGAAAATAAATTAAAAAATGAAAAAGCTGCACTAATTAAAAAAATCCTGGGTACAAGCTATATGAAATCTTATTAAAATAAAGAACAGAAATAGTTTACAGTACTTAGTCTTGGTTTAACATGTAAAAACATAATCACGCAGGGTTTCACAAAATAGAAGGATAGGTTTACAAAACAGTATGAAACTTTACAGTAACTCACCACTATGAAGATTATTTTCATGAAACTTTCATGTTCATACTTTAGGTATTATCTAGTAACTTGATAAATGATGTAATAAATGAAACAATGTCATGACATTCTAAATAGACTTAACTTCTATGTAGCATAAAATATGCTTCGGAGTTCCAGCCATGTCGTCTCCAAGTCCAAATCGATTTGTGTTTCTGTCAAATTTTACAAAACATTTAGCACACGTAATGATACGAGGAAGACCTGCATAAACTATCAGAAAGAACCCAAATACCTTGCCATGATCTTTAGAAGCACTCCAACGAAAGAAGTATGCTAAATTATCCATGTCTAACATTGTACACAATTACCTGCTCATGAAAAACATGTATAATAATCGATGAAAACGAGCCGATGTTCGACATCCAGATATCTATGTAAGAGACAGCAGTGTAATACTTCAGCTGGACTTCGACAGTGAATTAGAACCTGAATATGACTGTAAACCGATTATAATAGAAAGTCCTTGCATAATGTACAGCAAAGGCTAAGATATTATACGATTTCAATTCCCCGAACTCGATGTAATGAGATTTATACGGGATAGAACATATGTTAATGTCATTGCTCAGTTGAAACCCATTTTCCTTTTCCAGCTTAGAAAGTTAATGCTAATAACGTTTATTTTTTAAACTTAATCTTCAGTTAGGAATGACTTTGTGACTTTTATTAACCTTTTCTTTACATATTAACAAATTATTTCATGAACAACTTCATTCTTCTAGCTACGTTTTGTTGCACTGAATTCTTTTCACGTTGCACTATTTTAACGAGTAGATATTCTGTTCTTTTTATTACGTAATATACGTAGTTTTATTTTACTTTTTTTATTTCCATCAGGCTAAGTTATGGTTTTCATGATTGTCACTGTGTCTATGACTATGGAGACATCAGTAATCAGTCATCTATTTACTTGTGTCAAATATCGGTCCACAATTTACAATACTATAAAATAAAATATTTTTCTATAGGAATAATAATAATAACAAAAACGTTTTTGAGCATTGTACATCAGGTCGTCCAACAGACTCTTATTTTCAGAGATCACTGCTTCCGTAATTTTTGCAAAATGACGGATGAGCTCGCGCTCCACCGTCATATGTCTATTGATCCTATGATTTGTTATACTTGCATTTCACTCACAGTCTATTTTCCTGTTGTGAGGATAATTGATTGGGCTATCTTATTAACGTTATAATAACGTGTAGAAGAAACTATGTCGAATGGAGATCTTGGATTACAGTAGGTGGCAAGTCACAATGGAATTTAATTTGAGAGGGTATCTCACAAAAGTGTTATTCGTTTTTTCACCAAGTTTCGTGAAATTGGTGCTGTAGTCGATCTACATGTTATGAAAGACTTTAAAATAGCTGAAAGTCCATGACGAAAAAATTATTGATGGTGCGTTACTGATAGACATTGCGAAATGATACTGCCCTTGTAACTTGAATCCATCTCTTGTTAGCCTGGTATGGCCAGGTAGTTAGGTATTCGACTCGTAATTCTGAGGGTCGCGGGTTTGAATCCCCATCACACCAAACATGTTCGAACTCTCAGTCGTGGAGGTATTATAAAGTCACGGTCAATCCCACTATTCATTGGTAATATAGTAGCCGAAGAGTTGGCAGTTGATGGTGATGACTAGCTGCCTTCCCTCTAGTCTTACATTACTAAATTAGGGACAGCTAGCACAGATAGCTCTCGTGTAGCTTTGCGCAAAATTCAAACCAAACCATCGCTTGTTACTCCAGCTACTAACACGTCCAATAGGAAGAACCGGAGTGATGAAGTGACAGTAACAATTGACAGACATTTTTAAATTCTTATAACTTTGATCCATCTACTGCGACACTTCTAATCATCTCGTTTAAAGTAAGGAGTGTGTGTGTTTTTCTTATAGCAAAGCCATATCGGGCTAAAGTAATGAAGCCAGCGACAATATTATTATAATTTTACATTGATTATGACCCACATTTTTACCAAGATATGTATTTTGGATCCACAATGTCCAATGACATTTTCAAATACAATAATGCTTTTCAACCTATCAAGTAAATATGTCTTTTTTCTTAAATTATATTTTTACAAGAAAGTAAATCCAAATGATTGTTTAGTTTTGCTTCGATAATTATCACTAAACTATTTTAAAGATTTTTAAATTACGTGTTATAAGACAAAAATAAAAATATTACCTCCCCAAAAAGACTCCCTTTCTTTTTCTAGTTGGTCAGAAATCTGGTTCATTATTTATTATTAAAATTACTCTACAACATCTTTACTTAACACGTAACTCTTATTAACGTACAAGTGTACGACGCGTTTCTAAACAAACTAGTGTCTTAACTCTTACTGACATATATGTGCAAGGTGCGTTTCTAAACAAACTGATGTTTATAAGTACGACTACCAATTCTTCTCCTCCGTAAGTATATATATTTGGTTTTAATTTGACTCTCTTCCCTTTCTTATAAGCTAGTATATCACTTCATTCGTTAGAGTGTGGCATTAAATGTAAGAGATTTGTTTATTTTTTAATTTCGCGCAAAGTTACACGATGGCTATCTGCCCTAGCGGTCCCTATTTTAGCAGTATAAGACTAAAGTGAAGACAGCTGGTCATCAACACCCGCCACCAACTCTTGGGCTACTCTTTTACCAAAGAATAATTGCTCGTCACATTATAACGCCCCCGCGACTGTAAGAGTAAGCATGTTTGGTGTGACGAGAATTCAATCCATGACCCTCATATTGCGAGTTGAGTGCCCTATACATATGGCCATTCCACGCCAAATGTAAAAGGACATAAAAATGGAAGAATTGATCTATGGAAGATACTCGTACAGAAGATTAATAAACAACGTAAAATTTATGGACGGGTGCAATGGAGATTGATAAACAATGTAAAACCTAAGGACACAATGATATGGAGATTGATAAACAATGTAAAACCTAAGGACACAATGTTATGGAGATTGATAAACAATGTAAAACCTAAGGACACAATGTTATGGAGATTGATAAACAATGTAAAACCTAAGGACACAATGTTATGGAGATTGATAAACAATGTAAAACCTAAGGATGCGTACGATGTTATAAGGAAGGAATCATCAGTGCTCTCCTAAAATTGGGAATCTAACTATGCGATCCTCAATTACATCTCAAATCAATCCAGAGTAACGCCTACATCCGTAAGGTGTTGGAACAACTTTCTTCGACCTGTGTCTCATAATACCTGAGCGACAAGGAATGCAAAAGTTTTCATCTAAACATAGAAATAAATGGCTGTTTCAATGGGAAATATAGCTGACGAGCCTGAAATCAGAGAACTCCTACCCGATCATGTATCTCTTTCAAAACCACTGATGCCGTTTTAATAAATCTTTGTAGATAACGAACGAGAGACGCATATGCTAACGAAAATGAATGACATTTTTTGGATTACATGTTTTTATATCTTATAGTTCCAAACATTCAGTCATCGCTATCATTATACCAGTTTTTTGATTCATTAATATATTCTAATAATCTTTAAAGATATTTTTAGTTATCGATTTCACACAGATTCTTTACTTTCACGGAAAACATTAGATGTCACATAGATAATAAAACTAACAAAATATTTCATAGCATATACCTTTGTTAATCTACCGTATCAATATTGCACAGTTGTAACCTGTTTTCCATTTTTAATGACGTAAGCTATCTGTTAAGTTACTATAACCAAGACTTAACTTATTAAATTTTAAGATGGTAAGAGTTCTGTTTATATTATTATAAAAATCCAGACTAATTTGATCTTATTACATTCAATTGTTAATTCTCAACTTTCTTTTACCTTGTTTTGTATAACCTAGACTCAGAGTATACAAGATAGTTTTAAGTTTGAAAGATGTTTCTCTTTGTTACATAGAATGGTACTTAAAGTAGTTTTCTTTGTCAGAATTTATTTTCAGTCAGTATTTGGAGACTACGTACACATTGAGAGCACTTCTGCATTCATATGAATCCTGAAAGAGGTACTACATGTAAATCTGATGTTAATAAACTATTTAATATATTCAAGCTAGACAGACTATTATTTGTACTACAATGCTGACAAGTAATTTAATGGCAAGAAGTCTCCAGGACGAATATGATGCTAAATGATTAAGAAATTAATGAAATTTTAATTAATGAACTATTACATTCAAATACGATGAATGATATGGGTTTAATGAGTTCTCTGAGAAAAACAAAACAAAGTACTTGACAGAAACTTTACATATATATAAAACAAGTTCAATTGATATATGTTAGAATGATTTTATGTTATTAAGACTTCAATGACTAGATTTCCATATTATACCTAGCAGTTCAGCATTCATTTGGAACCAATAATTTAAGTATTTCACATAAATATTGAATTTTCTTTTGCTGTTATGGAGTTCAAACATGTTTTGATGATGAATTATGTAACCAACGAGTAAATGATACGTGTGTAACAAATTTCAGAACGCTAATTAATAAATCCAGCGCAAGGTTTCCATGTCAGAATTATAAGTATGAAATAAATTATTCCTAACTATCGCCAATGAAATCCTATTTAAACATTGTTTATCAAACGTACACCAAAAAATATGTACTAAAGTATATGTCAACCGAAAGATAAAAATGACTGTGATGGTTCTTACATCAAATAATCAAATGTAGTTCCATTTATTTAGAAACTAGAGATATTTTGAATACTTCAAGTGATTATCTTTTATAATTGTTCTCGACTCCTCAGACATTGCACTCTTTATTTCCATTGTGGTAATTATTCAAGAAATAATTTCTTCATACTTTATCTCTTCCTATTTATAAAACAAAAATGGAAATATTTTAAGTAATTTTCCTACTGTAATACTACAATATCGAAAACATCACAAGTAGGAAACTGCCTTAAAAATCATTAACACTAACCAGGCCAGCTTGTTTAACAGTCAGAACGCTTTTTGCAAAATAACATAACTAGTATTGTCTTAGTGCAAAATCACTTATCCTGATGGGCTTGGTGCCCACTCTCCAAGAAACTAAGTCAAACCCTCATTATTCCATTGTCTGGGTAACTTAAAAGTTAAATTACGAAATAATTTGTTTAAAAACAGAAAGTCTGATGTTTTGTAAATTATGTACTTAATGAAACAAACTGCCTCAAGTCAAAATATATTCAGTATTAAATGTGCCTTGTTGGGAATCTAAATTCAATTTTCTGAAATAAATTTTTCCGTAAATTGTATCAAATGTAAATAAATTTGTTTGTTATATCTACATTTCATACAGAAAAATTAATGTTTTTTGCATTCTCAATCCGATAGTATGCATATAAATATATTTGGGTGAACGTTAAACTATGTTATAGTTGAATATATTACGTGATTACACAATAATAGTCGTATTTGTATTTTGCATTTGTGAAACAGCCATTATTGTTTACTGACGCTTTTCTCTCGTTTTGAACACTGCTCCAAGGAAAGAAATCAGCAGTATCTTACCACCCATCATTCACATTAACAGACCTTACTAACCCTCATCCACGTTAAGTGACATTAATACCCATCATCCACATTAAGAGACCTAACTATCAGTCATCCACGTTAAGGGACCTAACTACCCATCATTCACATTAAGTGACCTTGCTACCCATCATTCTCGTTAAGGGACTTTACTTCCCATCATTCATGTTAAGGGACCTTACTATCCATCATCCAAATTAAGAGACTGACTTACACTCGTATAACGCATCAGCAACTTAAAATATAGAGAATGTTTTGTGGTATCGCGTGGATTTGAATCTGGCTCGTCAGCTCCAAATTCAGAGCTCTTTTACGGGACAACATACGCCCTTTATAATACATAATAGTTACTTAATGTAAATAGTTAATTCACTGTGGAATGTGGTAGTAATTCTACATTTTTCCCAATAAGCTGGAAGTTTCATTCACTTATATTTCTTAACGGTATTTTTAAACAAAGTACCTCAAACTCAATTTACCCGTGAACTAAGTGACAAATTATAAGTAAAATGTTAGTCTCGGCTAGTATTTCTCAGATAAACGTTTGGAATACAAGTTTAACTGACTAAAAAGCCATCATTTTACCTGACCTAGATACTAAGTACATCTTGCTGGGAAATTTACAGGTATAGACTATAAGATTAAAGATACTGTAACACATTGAATGTGAATAAGAAAACATCTGAATTATACCCAAATCAAAATAAAATAAACATTTTGTCTTTAATAAAAGATATTTGCTTATAACAACTCGGTCTTCTATCACCCTGAACACTTGAAAAGAATTATCTCTTTTAAAGTATCACTGCGATATTAGGAGTTCCACATCAGACGAACTTAGAATATATTAGAATTATATATTAATTCTAATAATATTTTATTATTATTATTAATTAATAATTACATAATTACATTACATAATATGGTTAATTAATATTTACATTCTCCCAACCTTACTCCCAGTCTTATTTATTAATATTATTAATCTTCATTATCGAATTGGTAGTTATTGAATAAGAGCCTCAGTGTTACGTCAGATGAAGGTACAATACAAATTGTACATTTATTGTTGCAGAAAAATAAAAGTTTAATTACAAAATTATCAAAAATCATAAGAAATTTTCTCATGAATAAACTTTTATTTTTCTGGAACAATAAATATACAATTTGTATTGTACACAAATCAAAACGTAAACACTTCTGTTGCTTGTATGTTTAGCAATACTTTTAGTGTTTTATAGTTATATTAGCAATGCTTTGAATATCACCAGTCTTACCTAGCTACTGATACTGACCACAGAGTCTGGTAAATCAAAATCCACAAAGAAGCTTTTCAAAGTTTGTATCCCTGCATTTTTATTGGTTGGTAGATTTTGGCTTCTACTGGGGTGATTTGAAACTATTTAAAAAACAAACAAACAATAAGTTTCATAGATGTTTCAACCACTATACTTCATAACGAAAATTGTTAAAGAAACTTCGCACCCAACACTTGCTTGTCTAAACCATGTGTTTTATCATAGAGTAAATTAAATTAATTGCGTATACACAAATTCATCAAACTTCTGGTAATAAAAGAGCACACGTTCTAACAAATTTCAACCCATATTGTGCTTGTCAGTTAAACCAAGGCCCGGCATGGACAGTTAGTTAAGGCACTCAACTCGTAATCCGAGGGTCGTTGGTTCAAATTCCCGTCATACAAAATATGCTCGCCCTTTCATCCTTGGGGACGTTATAACGTTACGGCAATCCCACTATTCGTTGATAAAAGAGTTAGCGATGGGTGATCATGACTAGTTACCTTTCCTCTAGTCCTACACTGCTAAATTAGGAACGGCTAGCGCAGATAGCCCTCATGTAGCTTTGCGCAAAATTAACAAAAAACACTTAAAGGAAATTTATATTTTCGTTTTATTCCAAGATATTAGCATACATTTATATATTGCCATATATAGTTAGTTTAGTTTTTAATCTGTTGTTAAGCACAAAGGTACACAATGAGCTATTTTCTCTGTTTTTATTACAGTAATTGAAACCAAGTTTTAAAGTTATAAGTCTTTAGACTTACTGTCATGGCCAAGCGCGTATGGCGTGCGACTCGTAATGCGAGGGTCGCGGGTTCGCGCTAAACATGCTCGCCCTCCCAGCCGTGGGGGCGTTATAATGTGACGGTCAATCCCACTGTTCGTTTGTAAAATAGTAGCCCAAGAGTTGACGGTGGGTGGTGATGACTAGCAACCTTCCCTATTATCTTATATTGCTAAATTAGGGACGGCTAATGCAGATAAGCCCCGTGTAGTTTTTCACGAAATTCAAAATAAACTAAACTAATCTTAAACGGCTTTAATTTATGAGCTATACAAACGTACTAAGTTTCTTTGTTGTAGGTCGAACAGATTACACTATGTAACACAAATTTAGTTCCTGGATAGTATGTGTTATTTCTCAATTGCTTATGTTGTAAAAGGACAGAAAATGACCGTTCTTCCCTTCAAAGTTTGCTTTTGTGACTTGGATAATGAAATTTAGAAATTAACCCATTTTCTATGTAAAAATGGACAAATTTGCACGTTTTCATTTGCATAAAGTCTAAATAAAACAACATATGAATCAAGATTTACATGTATTTATACTAAAGCTATACAAAAATGTTTATAAGTGAGTAATTTTTTGAGACTTGCGACTGTAATGTAAATCACTTTCACGTATCAGCCCCCAAATATATTCTCCCATCATGTTTTCGTTATTCGCTCCCAGGTCACAAAAGCAAAGTTTGAAGAGAAGAATGGGCCTTTTCCATTTACTTTAGGCATACGCAATTGGGAAATAACACTTTCTGCTCATGAACAAGAAAAAGTAAAAATTTTGTTATATAGTGTTATTAGTTGTAAATGTGTGTTACTTCTCAAACGTAGTTTATCCTGTGATATCAGAACAGCTTTAAATTTGATTGCGTATTATTTCAAAACCTGACTGTTGGTTGAAATTTCAAGTACTCCTTCCGGCGTTTAGACATTGCGTTATATTACAAGAAATATTACATCAGAAAACTTGTGTACAACACAGAAACCTTGTTAAAATGGACTAAAAACAAACTCGGAAATTTATATTTTGCTCGAACTTCTTTTAAATGGATGTTTTTACACATAGCACGTTCCAAAGCAACCAAAACAACTTAAAGGTTTACCACCAGTTACGAAGCTAAGTATTGCATCTTCATATTTAACTTTATAACGGAGTTTCTATTTAATTATAATCATTTCCATGATCATATACGATTTGGAAAATGGTGCTTAACGTTAATACCTGTTGTAGAATTTTGTTACATTGTATATTACTGTTTATTGGCACGTAATGAATGTTTATTAACAATAGGCCTAGGTTTAAAGTATGTTTCACTAAACAAAGTTCATAATGGAACCATTATGTGTCTACCATTAAACACACGAACAGGAATGTGTACCATTAATCACGCTTATAGTAGAAAAATGTACTACACATAATTTTCCTATGCTTAATGCTAACTTACAGCTTCAAACAATGATAATACGTTATTGGTAATTAGATACAAACTGTCGTATTTTTACTTAAAATCTTAAAGTTACTATACATCTACTGCTTGATCTAAATATATCTAATTATTACATATCATAATAATAACTTTAAACTTAAGGCAACAATATTTACCTTCTGACCTTCTTCACATTCACTTTCCATTTATCTTGTTGTCTGACTATCCATTTTATATTTTATAGATTATTCCATAAAAATGATTCCATCCTTAACATGTACCCACTTTCCCTTTTATCTACAAATCATTCTATTCATCTATCTATTGCGATATATTTTCTTGTATTAGATCTCCGTTGTAAATCCGGAATATCAAAAAAGTATGAAGTGAATTGTTTCATTATAATTTAAATGTATCGGATACAATAACATGACTATCAAAACCGTTGAATTTTCCAGGTGTTTGACAGATTTGACCACTTCACCGAATCAAGAACACCAAAACAAGAGTAGGAATCGATCTGACACTAATTTTTATATGGTCTACATTACAGATTCAGCTTGGCTCAACTATTCCTAACCTTTGAAGAGAAAGTTGTTCGTTAATATTCCAATCTTGGTAGTAAATTCCTTAGTACAGTGTCGGTAGTTCAATCTGTTTACTAGTGTGGCTTGTCATGCCACTACTGCTCCTCTTAATGAGAAGGAATGCCGTCCTCATCATAAATCTATTACGGTCTAATATCCTAACGTGAAAATAACTACAAGTGGAGATGCTCCCTTTGCGTTAAAACACGTTTGATATATAGAGAAATCAAGTAGACGTTTAAATTTTAAAATAATTCGGGAATTTTGTTTTTCTCTATAAACACACACACACAAATACGTAGCACTAGTAATTTCAAGGCCCGGCATCGCCACGTGGTTAAGACGCTCAACTCGTAATCTTCAGGTCGAGGGCTAGAATACCCGTCACACCAAATATGCTCGCCCTTTCAGCCGTGGGAGAGTTATAATGTATTCGTCAATCCCACTATTGTACATTTATTTTTGTGTCTACTCTTGTTTCTGTATAGTTTTCTTTTTTTGCATGTGACGTATATTCTTGACTGTGTATTGCGCAAATCCCGTTTGTTTTTTAAATTTTTAGAAAATTCTTGAAAGTGAGAAGCAATAATATTTGTTTAAGAAAACGTGCTGTATCATTGTTGAAATTCTAGAAACTGGCATGATTTGTATATAAACACCGACGCGCTGAGATACGAATATTATTACTACTGGCTAGCTACAGACAGTGTGCTATAGACCTAAGAAGCTATGATTGTGATTAACGTCTATTAATTGGATTGGTTTGGTTCGTTTTGAATTTCGCGGAAAGCTATACAAGGGCTATTTGCGCTAGCCGTCCCTAATTTAGCACTGTAAGACTAAAGGGAAGATAACTAGTCATCATCGCTTACCGCCAACTCTTGGGCTATTCTTTTACCAACGAATAGTGGGAATGACCGTCACATTATAACGCCTCCACGGCTGAAAGAGTAAGCATGTTTGGTGTGATGAGGATTCGAACCCGCGACCCTCAGATTACGAGTCGAGTGCCTTATCCACCTGGCCATGTCAGGCCTATTAATCGGAAACCTATAAAATTGGACCAGGAACGTTTATAGATTTTGAACATTACAAACCACTCAACTTCAGTGAATTACTTCCAACGTTAATATTTCTAAGAAGATATTAAATATCGTCATTTGTAAGAAGTGAACTTGTAGCGGTGTGAAGCCAATCGAGTTAGAAAGGTCAGACAAGGTGTAAAAAAATCAACTCAGAATTAATCCGCTCGTTGTGTACTTGAAACTTCGATAAAATGTTCAGTTCTATACAGTATTGTCTGTAAGTTTGTAAAACTGTTGTCTATAAACTATAATTTGTAATAACAATTAGTAATAACCGTTATTATAAATTGTATTGTTTTTATGTTTGTATATTAAAATATATTTATGTTAAAAAAGGAAACTGTTTGTATCGAACTTGTTGACAAAAATCATAGATTTGATACCTATTAACATTTAATTAACTTTTAAATTTAAATTCAAAATTCCGGTTACTTGAAATAATAATACTTAACGTACGTGATATAATAAATCGGAGATTCGTCCCAAATAAAGTATAATACGTAATAAAGAGTAGCTCAAAAGTTGGCGGTGGATGGAGATGACAAGTTGCCTTCCCTCTAATCTCACATTGTTAAATTAGGGACGGCTGTAGTTTTGAGCGAAATTCAAAACAAACTAATAATATCTGGTTTGAACGGGTATATTGAGGTATCTTTCAGAGATCATCACTCTGTAGACTAATGTTGTTCTAATTAAAGTAACCAATAAAATCAATGCATAATTAGAATTGTTTTATGTAATAATAAAAGAAATCTAAGCCCGCTATATAGATCATATAAATACGAAAGCAGAAATGTGAAAAATACAAACGTATGGGAAAATAGTTTGGTAGATAAATCGATAAACAATGTACTAGAGAGAGGCAAAATTGCCTGATCATAGCTTTATTACATCTGTAGAAAACACGTTTCATGTAATGTTAATAAACAACATTTATAAGTTGGTACGCTGGCGAGCAAGTGATAAACTTACGGATTTCAGAATGCTAAAATCAGGGATATGACTTCCTACAATAGATGGACCGCACATAGCTCATTGTGTAGCTATGCGCTAAAACAAACTAATATTTTATAACTAAGTAGAAGAGCCAATATTTGGTACAAAGTAGTTTTATAAGTTTATCTACTAGAAGCAACTCACACAATATTTAATCCTTGGAGAGAAACAAACTTTATTATCTGTTTTCACGTATTGTCACTTTAAAGAAAACAGTTTTGACATGTATAAACAGAATTAAGTTTGAGGTGTCACAAGTCGGATTACCAATACACTGAGGCTCCACAATAAAATTGAACAACTTTAGTCTCCATGAAATATATGGCAACTAGGAATACCAATATATTGAGTGTTTTTACTAAAAAATTGTGAGATTTCAGTTTATAAGACTTATTACTATTTATAATCTACAATTCTAGTCCAACAGAATTGTACATCAAACTACAATAGAAACATTTATCGCTAGCCCAGGTCACACAAGAGTTTTATGCATATATGTTCATGAATTTCATTATAGTCTGGAACCGTTCTGAAATATAAAATATTTTTTGTAGGTGACAGCGGAGTTTGGATTTCTCCATTGATAAATATTCTATAGATGTTACAATTTTGGCTTTTTATATGACCAGATTACAGCTTATGCATCATATTTCTATAGTCTTACCTTGTACTATATAACAACTCTTGTACCGTGCTTTTCTAGTCTAGACTGTGTCCCCACCTTTTAGTGCATCATATTTCTCTCGCCTAGACTGTCCTCACCTTGTAGCCTTGTTCTTAAATTACAATATGACAGATCATTACTGTAATAGATGTTTAACATTAGAAATTATTATTTAAAGAAGATTACCTCACAACTAAAATGTATCGAAACCAGATGATGAAAAGTTTACATACCTTCTCAATAGAACTAACTCCTAAGGTAAAAACATCATACTTCTCAAAATCAAAATATCTTGACTCAGTTTGAGCCGTTTTACTCCTTAAACTTTTGCAATAACGTGTGCAGGATATATTTCCACTATCGAGTATTTCTAAAACTAAAATCCCTCACTCACAGAAACAATAAAGTCGAGACTGAACTCTCAGTAGATTTTTAGTGTTGTAGATTTGTAATGAACATCTCAACTCACATGAATCGAGTGTGTGACATTTAGATTTCACGATCTTCGTTCTTACATACTCGATAGTCTTCATCTTACGCTTTCTGGTTTTTCGAGGGTTTGGAAGAAAATTACCGACTTTTTTTTATGGGGAGGGGATAAAGGTGATTCACAATGAGAAAGTCATCGATATAGCAGCAGAAAACAAAGTTAGTTTATTGGATTGACCTCAACGTGTCTGATCAGCAGATAAATTGGCAAAACAAATGATGAGTTAACTACTAATTGGTAATCATCCACTGTGTAATCAACACAAGCATGTCCTCAATACTAAGAATCACTTCAAATTACTTTGTTTTGTTTGCTTCCCAGTAATAATACTAATTTCTAGAATTTCCTTCGCCAGGCGTAAATTATCAGGAAGTTTATTTAAAATGTATCAAGGTAAAATTTTAACAACTGCAATTTTCTTTAATAAAATATAGCTGACATTTGGAGTAAGTTGTAAAAAGTGTCCAGGATGTTAATTTTGCAGCGGACAAATTTGCACCTAAAATCTCTCATTCTGATTATTTCTAGAATTACAAATTTGCTTTTGTGAATAATTTATCCTATATAATTGAATACAGAAATAAAATATTTCACTAGGCCTATATTTGTAGAAGTTATTTTATTTGGAATTAAACATAAAGCTACACAATGAGATATCGGTACTCTGTCCACCAAGGGTATCGACACGGTTTAAAGGGGTGTTAGTCTGCATACATACCGCTGTGCCACTGCGAGGCAGGAGTTATTTAGCCTGAGAAATTCATTTGGTATTTTCAGTCTCAACGAAACCTAAGGCCACAGTTAGGATAAACGTCCAGTCAAAGACCCCATCTTTCAAGCTATTCCTAATTTAGAAGTGACTAGAGGGAGAGAAATCATTCAAGTCAACAACATCTAGCGTCCCCACAGCTACTCTAACAACATCTAATGTCCCCACAGATACTCTAACAACATCTAGCGTCCCCACAGCTACTTTTAAGCGAATTACGGGATTGGTTCTCACAATTATAACGGTCCATGACTGAAAGTATGCAACATGTTTAGCGGCATATCTCAGCCTGGTATGTTAACCATTAGGCCACGCCCGGCTTTTTACAAAAATGTCTGTATTTTATAACGACTACACGTCAGCATACCTTAAATCTAACGACGTACTAGATTTGACTTCTCCAAATAACACTGTTCTGAATATTATAGATGTCAAATATAAGAAGAATAGCATTTACAGTAAACATAATTAATCTTTTTTAAAACCAGATGAGTGGCAGGCTGACTGATATTCAAAGTTGTTTAACATTTAACGTTCTTATGTCATCCTCACTGCACAAAGTAGCCTAACATATAACGTTCTTATGTGATTCTCACTGTACAAAGTAGCCTAACATATAACGTCCTTATGTCATTCTCACTGCTAAAAACTCAAAATCTGAGATATCGTTCAACTTCTTTGAAGAAACCTAGTAAGAATGAAACTTTAACTATACAGAGTTTTATACCTTATTTTTTATGTGTAGATGGATACCAAAAAAGTTTGGAAATTATACTATATTAGAATTTGAAGCATACTGACATTTCAAGAATAAAAAAATGATTTCAATTTTCATTCAGAACTTGACACTTGAGACAAAAAATCCTGAAACAGATGTGAACCCGTTTCGCCCGTAGCCAGTTTATTCTAAAACTTAAAGTTATCGACTCGTTTAGCTATACAGATGATTATTAACATAATTTTGAATTACATCGTTTCATAGATTTTTATAAATGAGCCCGAAAAACTAACATATTTAACTAACATAGATATGTTTTACAGTAAACTATATGTACTTTCTATCATACTTATTCTCAGTTGTCGTCTTATAGTTATTCAATACGTTAGCCTTTTTATTACAATGCTGATAACAATTAATCATGCAATATTAGTTTCAATGTGTATTGTGCTTACTAGGTTTTAATCTACTCTAATAAATTGTCCTTTATTTGTTACTGAACAAATAAATATACATGTTTTCATTACAAAATGCATCTGTTCATCGTAAAACTTTATTTTTTAAGATTCATGTCTACAGGTGGGTCAACAGTACGCTTATGGACTTACAATGTTAATATCCGAGGTTCAATTCTCCGTGATGAACAAAGCGCAGGTAGCGTATTGTTTAGCTTTGCGCTTAAACAAATGTTTGTTTACAAACGATTTCTACATTATTTTAAAATACAATTACGTCTATAGTTTGTTTATTCAACAGAATAAAATGTCGAATAAACCGATTTTTAGTACATGTACCATGAACTGTAGTGTTCGGCTTCTTACACATTCTTAAAGGCTCACTGTGCCAAGTTCAGTTGTCCGTGCTTTAGCTAGACTAAGCCTGATTTGAACAGTTTATAAAGACTCACTGAATTGTCCTTGTTTTAAATAGAGTAAGCCTGATTTAAACAGTTTACCAGATGCACAGACATAAGTGATGTTCAATGGTAATAGAAACTTATACAATAAATTAAGTCAAATTAACGATATTTCTTTTGGTAAGAAAGAAAAGAATGTGTTGCTTGTTTTCAGTTTCACTCTAAATTTAACATATAAACCAACTTGCAATAAGAACTAATCAAAAGCGGAAAACTTCCAATGAAGTGCACGAATAAAGACTGTTGGTGACATATTCTTCACAGTGGCCACTTCAACTCCAATAAATGCAATTACGTACTTTTTACACGTCAATTAAATTAAATGTTCACTGCGGTTAGCAGGTTCAGATGACGTTATTGAACATGTTCGCTCTTTCAGTCATAGGAGCGTTAGAATGTAACAGTCAATCCCACTTTTCGTTGATAAAACAGTATCCCAAGAGTTGTCGGTGGGTGGTGTTGACTAGCTGCCTTGCCTCTAATCTATTATTTTAAAAATTAGGGACAGCTATAGCAGGGAACTCTTTAGTAACTTTGCGAGAAAATCAACAACAAAGAAACAAATCTTCATAACGTCGAGAAATGTATGAGCTCTCTTCCCACGGTTTGTCCTTCTCTGTATAACATCGGTCCTTCTTAAGCAGATGCTTTGAAACAATGACCGAAATTAAAGGTGTTAGCATTTAAATTGTAATATAATCATCGTGGTTGTAACTATTGCCAAACTTTTCAATATATATTGTATAATCTAGTTTACACTTTGTTTCAACATATATTGTTAACTAACAATACTGTAATATTTATAGTTTTAGCAACAAAGTACTGGTTTGGTTGTGTTTAGAAGTTGTTCCTAATTCGTAACTCACGTCAATAACTGATTGGTGTATAACTTTATAGAGTTTCAGTTGCGTAGCCAATGATGCGTCCTTACAGCAACAAAAACCACAAATAGTTTCCCATCCATTCACCCAGAAAAAAAAACCAGTTAAAACAAAAAACTGATATAGTGACTAAGAATAACACAAGTTGCATACATTTCAAATTTGACACACACACGTTTAACATAAAGAATCAAATTGTTGTTCATTATGGGTCAGGGATGATGTTATAGGAAGCACTACGTATTATTATTCCTTTATTTTAGCTTTTGTAATGAAACGTCTTCTTCGCGCTCTGATTAATGTTAAATAATATTCCTTTATAACAGGTGACTAATATTCTCTTGTTTATAGAGAGCCATATGATCTCGCGACTTATGTTCATCTTTAGTCTCGTATTCTGTAATTTTATTATAACTTATCAATACATGGATACATTTATAGGATAGAGACTCCTAGAGTTCTTGTTGACGAAACAGTGAGGGAGTGTTTTTAATAAATACATCTGTTTCATTAAGGACGTCCATAAAGTACATTTTTGTGGAATAAACATTATCTTGCACACTGCTAAGAAAACGTTGCTTCACGTATTTACTGTATTACAAACAACCACCGAACGTTAACTTCCACACTGTTCACCAAATATTGCCTTACACATTTTTCACCGAACGTCAATTTGCACAGTTTTAACAGTTGTCTATAAATAAAATTTATGACAATTATAATCACAGGTAGAAAGATTGATGAAAGTTAAAACGAAAGTTTTATTACAAGAATATAATTGTTAAGCGGGTTGGAATAAAGTGTGCTAATACACCTCCAGTTAAAATTATCACATTGAAACTTATTTGCGTCACTAACAAAGATTTATCTTAATATAATAATTTGAAGAATTAACGGTGTTTTCTATGTAACAAGAAACAGTGCAATCAAGAAGGTCTCAAAGTGGATTCTTTTTCTTTCAATTATTAACTCAGCTTACAAGCGAGATATCAGTAGTACGTGTTTCTCCTAAAGGTAAACACTTAATTATACGTTATTAGAACATTAACTTACACGTATTAACAAGGTCCAGCTACTCAATATCTCAAACTAATTTACACTAGAGTATATTTATGTCACATAAACTATTCTTTATCATGAGAAAGGTTAACTTCAACGCTCTGACAGTTATACAAAATGCGTAATACAAACAATTAAACACACTTGTTTAACGTAATACATTCAAATAATATACTGATCTAAAAATAAACAACGTTTTTTACACAACAAATAGTGAGAAATATAACGAATGTGAGGAGTCCAGTACAATTTTGGATTATTTTGAAAGGTGTTAACTGTTAAAGTTACAATTGTTACTTTTAAACAACTCTCTTCCCTTTCAAATCCTGAAAAAAAAGTTTCGGGGTCAAAGGTGATGTAATTATTCGAGTGTCAAATACACAATTTTGGAAGTTTAGTATATCAGAATTGTTTACACCTATAACATGCATTACTGGAATGGTTATTAACTCTGCTTTAATGATAGGCCTGTTGTAAAGTTGCAATCATATTCGCTTTTACTTCAAACTTGTGATTTTAACATTTTTCGAATCTGGATATTTTAGCTCACTGACACTAATGTGACAATGTTTTGTTTTTGAAATAAGAACTACAGTAATAAAAACAACTTTTAGTAATACTATTGAACAAATATTAACCAATGAAATTACTTTTTATCACTAGAAACTAAGCTTTATCATGGTCACATCAATTGGATTATATTCACTCATAAATAAATAGAACGAAACTTCCCAAGATGTAATAGTACATATATATGATTTGCTTTAGATAACTGTATATGTGGCATGATCTGTATTATATTAGAATTTTCTTTAAAGAATGGTGATTTGTTGAAGAGATCATTCTTCATACTAAAAATAATATGCTAATTTATTCGGTTATATTGTATTATTTAGCTATAGTAAAATGATTAAAGCAAATTACGTGTTTCAACTCTAACTGGATGACTTCAAATCATCAGTCTACGGAATTGATAGGAAACTGATTATGAGTAAAAGTCCTGATGTATTCACCAAGTCTTGGAAATAGTGACGTAGATCCAGCTACACCATCCAGTAAATTAGTGAAGTACTTTACGATCCCACGCTAGAGGAAGCTAGGATAAAATTATAACATTTGTCTAAAAAAGACACTGGCTTAACAAACCTCCCACCTTGTATCGATATACGAGGTCTGTTCAAAAAATACGCGGACTGACGTCATAAAACAAAATGTACTTTATTTAGAAGTTACAGGTCTGGAACCCCTTCAAAGTACTCTCCTCCCCAACGCACACACTTATCCCAACGGTGTTTCCACTTGTTGAAACAGTCCTGGTACGCTTCTTTTGTAATGTCCTCCAGCTCCTTCGTCGCATTTGCTTTAATCTCGGGAATCGTCTCAAATCTTCTTCCTTTCAAGGATCTTTTAAGTTTGGGGAACAAGAAAAAATCGCAAGGAGCAAGGTCAGGTGAGTAGGGGGGGTGGGGAAGAACAGTGATCGAGTGTTTGGCCAAAAACTCACGAGTTCTGAGGCACAAATTTCGCAGCAACGCCGTGCATCTTCAATTTTTCGGTCAAAATCCAACTGATATCCCACACTCTTCACCAAGCTCCCTGACAGTCAGGCGTCGATTTGCCGCACCAGGGTGTTGATTTTGTCGTCGTGTGGGTCGTCAGTTGACGTGGAAGGACGTCCAGGACGCTCATCATCTTCAATGGACTGTCGACCATCCTTAAAACGTTTATGCCACTTGAAACATGCTGTACGCTTCATAGAAACATCACCGTAAGCCGTGTTAAGCATAGCAAAAGTTTCAGTCGCAGATTTTCCAAGTTTAACACAAAATTTCACAGCAAGTCGTTGCTCCTTCAGGTCATTCATTCTGAAATCCGCCAAACGAAAAAATCGCACTTCACTTAAACCCGCGTAGCTAATACACAAATGAAGTTATCTGCAATCAGGAAATGGCGTCGTAATCAGCTGATCTGTGCAAATCTAGCGACACCAACGGATTTCCCTGAAACCAACTGGAGCCGCGCAATTCAAACAGTCTGCGTATTTTTTGAACAGCCCTCGTATATGATGTTATATCACGTGTGCATGACGAGATCATGGATGTCTAAATGAATATCAAACCCATAGTCAGGAGCACCTTTGAATCATGTATGGAAATAAAGACATGTTTTGTACATGTAATGGTCTAAGTCTCTGTAATAGAACGCGCTGTGTTTGTTTTCAACAGAATTTACTTTCTATTGAACTGTGTCTATAAGAAATACTTACTCTAATGATTATAACGATGGTGATAACTAAAGTACCTAAAGGATATTTTTTACTGATATGCATATCTATTAAATGTTCTTGTAACACAGCCATACTTATAAATATGCGTAGGTGTATGAGCTGTTTACATACGCGTACTTTAAAATGCTTAATTAAACTGTAATAATTATGACATCATTTTTGTATAAATCTCTACAAACATGTCGTTTCTTCTGTAGTAACGTATAAAACGTATAACGTTTAAAAATATTATAATCGTTATTAATTCAACGTTTTTCTATCTTTACCAGTTTTACCATTTTTCCTTCCAAATATATTGTTTTCCAACATACTTTTAAATAATTCTAAATATCCCTGAAAATCAGAGAATTGAAAAGTCCAATAAGCGTTTGCGATTTATTATAACCAAGCCACATTGGGCTATCTGCTGTGTCCGCTGAGGGGCATCGAACCCCTGATTTTAACGTTGTAAATCCGTAGACTTGAAACAAGTCCAAGAAGTTAGTAAAGTTTAGGCCATTTTAAACGAAAACCGCTAAATAAAATGTATGTTTTCTTATTGATAATGGCTGTTCGTAGCTAGTACACTATGTAATCGATAAAGTAGTGGAGGTCTGAGATAGCTAGAAATTGGCGTGTCTGAGCTACTGATACGAGCATTCAAGGCTCACGATCCGTTGTTTTGGAAAAAACGCGCTTCACACTTTAGGGATAGGATGCGTTATAAAAGAACTGTCAAATCTTACTATTCGATCAGACAAGACTAGATCAACAGTTGGAGGCTGTTGACCAGCTGCCTTTCAGTGGTGTATTAACTCGAAATTAGGGACGGATATACGCAGATAGCACTTTATGTAGCTTTGCGCGAAAACTGTGAAACAAGTTAATTAAAGTAGTTCATGTTTATAAGGTATGTAATATTCAATTTCGTAATATACCGAATAAACTAGCCTTTTTTCACTAGGAACCTCAAAACTGCAGAACAAAGAAAGGCAAATATATGAATTACTGCATACAAGAACATATTATTCAATACATGATGTAAGAAGTGAATACATGCTACAAAATTCCACTCGAGGTACTCAAAACATTTAATATTATAGAGTATGGTCTCTCGGTTTGTCCATTAGGAAATCTGCACTGTTCAACAACAAGCCGGAATAAAATTCAACATATAGTTTTATAATTCTGGTAATTCCTAGGCCTTCCTAACTATGTTTGTTTAACTATCTAAATCATGCACTTGTAGTTAATCCACTAATTTCCTAACACCTGACATTTGATCTCACTTCTGATTGTACTTCTTTCAAAAGGCATGTTACGTACAGCTAGACAACTGCTATAATCATATATCCTTGTTTTGCACATCATCAAGTTAATTTTACAAGGAATGAGTTTTCGTTCCATGAGAAACTCCATAGACACGTGCTAAATATAAGAGTAATAGTATACTTGCCATGTATTGCACATCGTAAACCGGATTTTACAAGCAACGACTTTTGGGAGCCATGGAAAGCTGCTTAGGTTCATGCTAAACATAAAGGTAATCATATACTTACCGATGTATTACACACTGTCAGTTTAATTTTACTAGAAAGGTGTTTTCTAGGTAGGGTAAAGCTGCCTAAGCACATGCTAAATATACTAACTTCGGTATTTCCAGCTATGTAGAATTTTCTCTACCCACAGCGCTTAGTCATGAATGAAAATGTAAAGCGTTTTCCAAATATGATTTTTTTCTTCTAATGTTATAATTTCTTTATCACGTTGTACGACGCATACAAGCATCATTTGTTTCTCAGACAGTAGACACGCAAATAAAGAAAAATAAGAGGTAAATAAGTGAATAATTGAACTCATTTGCATATAAATACTTCGAGACAGAGGGACAATTAAAACACAGACAGAAAACATCCTTATATTTTTTTACTTTGCTGATACCACGTGATTATATATTTATGCAACCTTGTTTAAGTATTGTTTATAAAATAACCAAACTAAAATTTTCTCTTTGTGATGTTACTTTACTATTGTAATAATGTCATGAATATACCGAAAGATGCAAACATACGTATAATGTCCTTTATATGTCAGTATTGACAATATATGTATATATTAGCTTCTTTGTAAATCAATATTGATAATAAATATATTTTTTGTAATTCAGTATTAATAACGTATATGAAATCCTTTGTAAGTCAGTATTAATAACCTAAACAAAAATATTTTAGGTGTGAGAAAATTTGCGACTAAAAAAGGATTCAGCGTGTGACTTAAAAGACTGAAATCAAAATTATCGACCATTCATTACTTAACCAGTCTGCGTTTCTGTTTACATTTAGGCATGATGGTGGATAAAACAAATTACGCGGCCTATCTAACTAACGAATGGGTATTTGCTGTAAACTTATTATCAATGTTATAAGTGTAGTAATCAGTTTGGTCGCCAATTTTGGTTTCATTCCCTCAAATCGCACGCTCAATCCTATTTTGGCCACTCCATTTTTTTCATACCTAAGATGTTTTTGATAAGATATCATGAGTTTTTGTTAATACGCACCAACAAACCACAGCAAGGAAGAAAGTGACACTCGATAGGAACTAACATTGACCTTAGGATCGCAACCCTATTATTCGGAACAGACATATACTTTACACAACCAACCAGATTCTTTAACATATATGGCGATTGTTTTCCTCACTAAACTTACGTTAATAATTCCCTTTATAATAACGTTATGGAAACTAGATTAACAGTTCATTGTCCTCACCCTCATACAATCGGTACAGCCATAATAAACATCATTATTTTCGCAAATTTCTTAAGATAATACCACGTGATGCTAAGCCCTCTTTAATTAGGAGAATTTTATAAAGCTTAGCAAATTTATACTACTAATGTGGCAATGAATAATTAAAATAACGGTCTACCCGCATGATTCTTTTGAAAACCTGAGCTAAAAACTGCTAATCTAGTTTGTTTGGCCTAACCTATACTTGTGTATCTTCACGTGTTTTCACCCTATAGGTTTGTTGCTTTAAGTCAACCGTCTTTCGTTCAAATGACATAAAAAGTAAACACAGTTCACCTTTACCTTTTGATGAAGCTGTAGTAAAAATATTAGACCAATATCTCTCTTGATTCTTTGCGTAGGCGTGCACAAACATTTTGGTGAGAATTGAGTGGTTTTTGTTGAATAACTTTACACAAGTTGCTTATAGTTAAATCAAACTTAACACCTAATTGTAGGTAATTTATCTTTGCCAACCATGGAACACCGAATTTAATGTAAGTTGTTCCCCTACTAAAAGTCCAGTCAGTCTTTACTCAATATTCCTCAGGGGCGTCGACTCATCAATAGAACCAGAAGAAATCAAACAAGCCATAGAACTTCAAATCCAAGCCAATGTGTATGCTGTTCACCGAATTTTTTTCTAAAAACACTAACCTGCCTACGTACTTTATGAAGATAGTGACAACGTCGAAGTACAGTGCTGACTGTATTTTACGTGACGGCTGTTATTATCATATATTCCACTTTAGAGCCGAACGCCCATATCGACGACCTTTCAACACTTGGTCAAACAAAGCATCCAGACATCAGAAACAACCAACGGACAACTACCAACCAGAAACTACAAAAATACCGCCGAGTTTAGATCTAACCAGAAGAAACACGAAGACAGATACAGATAACTCGACCCAGAAGACGTCAACTTCCTCTGCTAGCAACACGTCAAGTGTCAGCAACCTAAGAAAGAAAGATGACAGATCATGCCAGACTTCAATCCAAGTTCCACAGAATTCAACAACCAGCCAGACTCAAACCACTACCAAGATATCCATCGACGCGACAGTTCAAACTGAAAAACAAACTACCTCCACGCAGAAAACACAAACCAAAATCACAAGAAGAAACAAAGCATCACAGACCAGCGAAGAACAACTCACCGAAGAACAGCCAGTTGTTCCACCACCGAGACCACGTTTTTCACTTGCATCAATGGGCTTCAAGTGTGAAAACAAGTTCATGACGGAGATACCACCCGATCTACAAGACCGCAACTAACAGTTCCCGTGTATACCACCGTCACAGTTTATCAGTTGTTGTCTTTTTTTTTCATTATTTTTATTTTTACTAATTTTTTTCTTTCTTCTCAGCTACTTCAGGGCACGGTCTGGGTAGATTTTTCGGCGTCCAGGCCGTGAAAGTGGGTTTTCTCGGGGTACTCCCGTTTCCCCCCACAGCAAAATCTCTGGCATCGGATCTGTAGGTCCCAGCCACGCTCTGAAAAGGGCCGATTACCCAGTCATAGATTATCCAGCCATAGTAAATAATAAATTTTAAAGCAATTCGCCAGCCGCCAGTGTACTCCATTCTCGGGCCAAGGTTTGGCTCACTTCACTTATGCTGCTCTCGTCCAGTTCTCCCGTCTTTCCTCTCACTCAGAAATACCCCACTCCACCTTAAAAACAGTAAAAAGAAGTAAAAGAAAAAACCCCATGAACAATTTAACAATTTCTCACGTAAGGGGACGAAGAGGAACCACAACGTTCCTGAACACCCCAGTTGGAGAGAGAACTCTTCTGATTTCTCTCTCTAAACTAAACCCCTACCACGTTAGTTTGAGTTTGCGTTTTAATTGTAGGTTGTAAATATTTATCTGTGTACCTGTTTTGAAATCCATATAAATTAAGCACATTTTTCTGTCGAGTAACATTTTCACACTTTCGTTGCGAAAACAAAAACATGGGAAAAATCGATTAAAATTGGAGGGAGATTTTATATCTCGTATATTTCTTAATGGATTGCCTTGAAATTTGGTATGTAAAGTCAGGGTATAGTAGGATACATCCACAGAAAATATATTATAGTTTGGACTACCACAGTTTTAGATAGAGAAAGTGGAAAATCGGTAAACTATTACTTTTGTTAATAATATACAATGTATCCTGTAAGTGGTTTTGACTGTACCATACACTACCGTCTGTCTTGATATCGGTACTTTTCTTTCCAAACTTCACTAGAAAGAACTTTTGTTTGATACAATATATAGAAGAACTAAAGTTATAAAATTTTAAAACAGGCAGTGTATTTTTATTAAAAGCATTACTTTTTTGCTTCATTTATATCTTCCTTAAAACTAGCTTAAGATATTGGCTGAAGCTAAGTTTCTCATACTAACAGATTTACTGCAGCCTTACCTGAGTACGAGCTTAAAAAAGTACTACAGCTGTACACCTCGTCATAGTTGACTATTATGATATACCTTGCAACACCACCGAAAAATTTAGATAAATTAAATAGCATGGGATTTAGTATTACTGACCCTATGGGATTAATGTTAATCTTTAACAAAAAATACATCGTGAGATAAAAAAATATTTATTTGCATACATTTCTGAGCAAAACACCAGATATACTAACACTTAGATATTTCTATAAATCCTCAGCAAGGCAGACCATTACTTTGATCAATTTGTGTGACAACCCGTTTATCACCTCGCTACACATAGCAAACGAAACTCTCTTTCCTATCAAACTTTTTCGCTACATTTTGCAGTTTTCTGCACAGTTAGTATTTTGAAGTGACATAAAGGTGCTGTCACCTAGCGGATGGCAGCTTAGGTGAACGATAACGGAAAATGAATTTATCGTATCATTGCATCCAAATGTATGACAATTTAGGTAAGACAAACAAGGTGTTAACTCTGTGCATATAACTGTTAAATATTGTTACCAACTGTGCTGCCAACTAATGTATCTATATTTTTAAGTCTTATACAAATATTAACCCTCAAAACTTATTTTTGTAATCTACAGCTCACTTAAAAAGACTGTGCAATGGAACGTGTGATCTCTGATCCTTACTTTTGTTCTAGGACTTTCTGTTATATTAGTTAAGCATATATATATAATACCACTGATGTGAGATGACGCTTGAATGAACCTTGTATTGGTGACTGAATTACAAGTAACTGTAAAGATAAAGGTAGTTAAATAACTTATCTGTTTCTGTTTAAACTGATCAAGGAAAAAACAAACGTAAACCTTAATTAATACTTATAGCTTACAATATCTAAAAAAATCGGAACCCTTCATGTGTGGATAAAAATAAGAAAAAAAAAACCTCACATTTTTGATAGTTTAAATAGCTAAAATGAAAGTGAACCTAAAAATAAAACCGTTTCGGGTTTCTTGTGGCTTAACTCTCTAAAGTGACGAAGTAAAAAATAATACCGTTTCATATTCGCGATAATTTAAGTATCCAAAATAACATTAAAAGTAATACCGTTTCAAATTTATTACGGTTTAAATATCCAAAGAGATTATTTATTTGCTTTGTGTTTACCACGGTAAACGAAACCCGATTTTTACCATCCTAAGTTGTCAGACTTACCACTGAACCACTTAAAGATTTGCTGTGGTTTTAATTATCCAAAATGGTTTGGTTTAAATTTAGCGCAAAGCTACACGAGAGCTATCTGCGCTAGCCGTCCCAAATTTAGCAGCGTAAGACTAGAGAAAAGACAACTATTCATCACCACCCACCGCCGACTCTTGGGCTACTCTTTTACCAATGAATAGCGTTCGAATTCTTCCTTTGGGTTTTAATGCGAAAACTAGAAACATTCTTAACGTCAAACCAATCTATAACTTTCGCTCTCTCTGTATAAATATGCACAGTGTTCTATAGAGATAAACAGACGAGTTATGATACATTAAAATGGTTCTCTGAACTTTTACTCAATAAAACTACTTAATAAATTTTATTTCTTAAAATGAAATTAACGAACAATTTTGTTTATGTTTCAATACATCGATATAGTTTAGTCTAACATTTATACAATTTCTCCAACAGTGGCTCACTGGTAAGTTTGTGGTCTTATAAAACTGAAAATTGGGTTTCAGTTGTCGTGATGGGCAAGCACTGATAGGAATTCAGAGCTCGAAGTAGTTTTATAGTTTAACCACGCCAGTCCTTTCGACATTGTTTGGACGTTTAAATCTTTGTTATCAAGTGTTTTTGGTAGCCGACTTCCATGTCAAGTTTATAACAGAATCTGTCACACCTTGATTATTTATTTACACACGTAGAAGCCCTACTCTCCTTACAGTACTTTAACATTGATTATCATCATAACTGACACAACATGGGATTAAAACGTGACTGTTAACAAAGATGCCAGTTATAACTATTTTAATTTTTAAAGCATAAGTCATATGTGTATTGAAACATTGTTGGAAGGAAACTATATTTATCTGGAATGAAGAACGTTGTACAAATAAAACTGTGATTATCAATGAAACATCATAGTAAGAACAAAACACATTTACAAAAGTTAATATGTGCATTCAACTAAAACATTACAAAAAGTCATGTGACAATGACAGACGATGAAATCACTGGTAAGTCATGTATCAAAACTGTTAGAGTTTGATATTGTTTGGTGTTGTTGGGTAGTGTGATACCACTGTAAATGAATAGCTTTTTATAAAGGCACGTAACGACTCTTTCCAATGCAAGATATTTATACACTCACACTATAAAGATGTGTTCAAATCGGGGAATAAAAAATTCCAAGATTAAAATACCCTTGCAATTAACTGCATTGGCGAACAAAGAACTGTAAATCACCTTAGTATAAGAAGAACATTAAAAAAGAGGTAAGTCGTACCCCAGCTGAAATATCCGTTCAACTGTCGGTACAGGACCACATGCTATACCATAAGAAGGTAAGTGCCTATAGATTTCTGTGTGACCGGATTGCTTCTATAGGAGTGATTGTACACTAAATGCTTCATGGAAAGCAGCAGTTTTTTTTAAAATGAAAAATTACTGTGTCCTGTTATTGTGAATACGTGGCATCACCGGAAGTAAGTTTGTGTGTATTTTCTTATAGAATTAAAAATCGAGAAGCTTCCTGAACGTGTAGCAATAAGGGCACGATATTAATATTGGTAATTATTGATTGGTTGAGTGAATTCGGTCCTATTCATTTAGTTATTCCGTTCATCTCAAAAAAAGTTATTCAAGGTTAGTAGTAAGAGTTACAATATCTGTTCTGCTATTCAATTAACTCGGGTGAGTATCGTGTTTGTGTATCGGTTTTAGTTAAGTTAAGAGAACGTACCATTAGTTTTGTAATTTCTGTTGAAATGTTGCACTGGTAGTCAGGCCCACAACTAAATATGGCTCTATCGGACTTTTATCTAATAAATAAATTAATTTGTTATTGTTATGAGGACTAGGCTTGGATTTATTGCTATCACATAATTCAATGGAATCCGCCAAACTAGTCACAGCAGTATTAGTATAACAAAGACATCTAAACAAATATTAAAAAGTATCTTAAATACAGATATGATCAGCAGAATCGAAAGGTCGTTGCAAGTGTTAGGAGTGTCTTAAATAAAATTACCTGTAACAACGAAATATGTTCATCAAAATTAATCCACAGCTTGCATAAAGAAATAAGAAACAGTAACCACATATTTTACAGAAGTTAGTACGTGGAGATGTTATAATGTAACTGTCAGTCCCACTATTCGTCAGTAAAAGAATAATCCAAGAGTTGGCAATAAATGGTGTTGACCAGATGCCTTTTCTTTAATTTATCGTGCTAAATTAGGGACGGCTGGAACAGATAATTTTTGAATACCTTTTAGAGAAATTTCAAGAAAGAAATTGAAATGAAAATAAATTTTGAAAAATATCTTCCACGAATAAAAATCCTTCATAAAGTTAGTCTCCGAGTATTAAATAAAACAACTGTCAACACAAAAGACAGGTTTTTAGAAAAAAAATAACCCGCATCTTAAATAAACAAAGAACCCACTGGAACGAGGAAGACTGAAAATTTATGGACTAAATAATCACCAGCAGGGATGAGAAACATTTTCATAACTAAATGAGTTTATTAAATGAAATAATTATTAAAATAAGCGACAGATCTTTAGAAGTTAGTTAGTTAACTACATAGATACTAATAAGTTAATGATGCTCATTCTGTATCTTACAATGAATATCATAACAAGGACAACATCCTAAGAAAGATATAAAAACTAGTTTGGAGCAACTAAAAATGGTCAAATACCAAAATCTCAGTTTGTCTCAGTTTGTGAACAAATCAAATTTATTAAAAACTGATACTATATTTTACACGATCCATCAAGCCCGCAGTCGCATTTAGAGACAGTTATTTCGCATTTGGTTTACAGTGAAATGATCAAAGCAAATTGTAAACCGAAACATGTTCTACACTGGTTGTGATTCACATTGACTGATGAAAAAACGATTGTGGAAACTTTCAAAACGGTGACAACTACTAGAAGAGGTTGTTATCTGTCAACGAAATAACATCACAACGTTTTATTTTATTTATTTTTTGCATGAAATAGTAATACGAAACAAATTCTAATTTTTCTTAATGAATTTTGAAAATGAAGGGACATTTTCAGTTCCGTACTCAGCCCCCAGTGGCTCAGTGTTAAACTTTAAAGTTTATATACTAAACATCGAATTTCAATACATGTGGTGCGCAAAACGCAGATACTCTGTTGTGTACCTTTGTAACTTTGTTATTAAATGTAGACAAATAAAACCACGCAATTCTCATATACACCAAGTTGTTTTTACAATATAAACCTAACGTAACTTTAAATGGTCTATACTGTACCATTTCATTTCAAACGCATCATATATTATTAATCCTTTTACAATATAAACCTAACGTAACTTTAAATGGTCTATACTGTACCCTTTCATTTAAAACACATCATATATTCTTAATCCTTTTACAATATAAACCTAACGTAACTTTAAATGGTCTATACTGTACCATTTCATTTAAAACACATCATATATTCTTAATCCTTTTACAATATAAACCTAACGTAACTTTAAATGGTCTATACTGTACCATTTCATTTAAAATACATCATATATTCTTAATCCTTTTACAATATAAACCTAACGTAACTTTAAATGGTCTATACTGTACCATTTCATTTAAAACACATCATATATTCTTAATCCTTTTACAATATAAACCTAACGTAACTTTAAATGGTCTATACTGTACCCTTTCATTTAAAACACATCATATATTCTTAATCCTTTTACAATATAAACCTAACGTAACTTTAAATGGTCTATACTGTACCATTTCATTTAAAACACATCATATGTTCTTAATCCTTTTACAATATAAACCTAACGTAACTTTAAATGGTCTATACTGTACCATTTCATTTAAAATACATCATATATTCTTAATCCTTTTACAATATAAACCTAACGTAACTTTAAATGGTCTATACTGTACCCTTTCATTTAAAATACATCATATATTCCTTAACTAAATGTTCTAGGAACCCTTAATTCCTTTATTCAGATTAACTCTCGTTTCTTCGGGTGTTAAACAAGTCTTGCTAGTTATAAGTGTTTCAGTGCTTTTATAGGATTCCACAATTAATTTTGGTCCTTTCGTAATAGTCCAAACCAAAAACAGCAATCTCAAAGTGCAATGGTGGGTTTGATGTCTCTTTAAATCACATACTTCGTTATAAGCAATTTAATTTGCTTAAAATCCGAAACAAACTGAGATTTTGGGACAAGATAATGATAATTTCTCAACAATAGTTTTAATAATTTGGTTTGTTATAGTGATATATGTAAGAAACTAAGAACAACAAAATGCTTGAAGTGTCATAAATCAACGCCTAATAGCAATAAAATATGTTTCCTAATGGAAATGAAAGAGTTATTCAAAAGTTAGTGTGAGTTTCAAATAGAAAGACAACAGGAAGACTAGCAAAATCTGTAAAGGTTAGTGGGTGACTAAAATAAAATAAAAAACATATATTTAAACAAAATAGTTTATATTTTATCTAACTGAAGTTCTTTTTAAGAGTTACAGCGTGTTCTAATGTGGTCTAGAGAATTCTCTTCTCAATTAAAGCTTTGGCATATTCCACCTGAAGTGAAAATAGACTAAATGGTCAAATCAAAATCTCTCATGGTTTAGGTGTAGAGATACATTATTTTAAAATACTCGCCAAAACGAAGACAGTCAGTCAACAGCACCCGCGGCTACTACATTAAAGGCTTTGAAACGAGTAATAGAATTCACTGTCACTCTTATACCGCACAGAAGTTGAATGAGCGTAGCAGCAGCAGGTTGATCAGCATCATGGCGTGAATCCCAGATACTTTAATTTGCAGGTTGACATGTTAGGCCCACTAGGCCACACCTAACCAATTCTTCTCAAATGAATTTACTGCACATCATTGTTTTCTCTTTCTTAACGCTGTGAACTTTATAATTTGCAGTTAATATTGTTGTTGTTTTTATTACCACCAATATATTTGATAGAATCTCTTCTTCACATTTATTCTCCGCGTTTTTCTTTCCAACCTAATCAAGATTTTTTTAAATGACTAGGCTCATTAATATCCTTTTACTGCAAATTCAGCTTAATTGTATTTCTAAGTATTTTCTATTCTTACCCTACAGAATTAAAAACTATGTATCTCTATCATTTCGTGTGTTTTATGTGTATCCATTAGTGTAGGAACTACAGGAGAGAGTTTCGGGGCGCAGTAATTATAAAAAGTTTGAAGCCTATTAAACACTACATTTATTATTTCAGTTGTTATCAGATTGCACTAACATCTTAACAGTTCAGATTTATTATTTATTATTCATAACTTCAAGATACTTTATAATGCATTTGAGAAACCTAGAAACAAAAATTCAAAAAGATGCATGACTGTGAAAATCGACATTGTGAATGCACTCTAAGTTGATTGAGCTATTTGTTTATAATGACAAAAAAATGAAAACACGTGGTCATAGTTGTTTAGAATATGTAAAAAAGTGTTCACCATCCGTCTCTAATCTTTTTTACTTATACACTAAATGAAGTGCGCCTATTTAACAGCACCCTCCTCGCCAACTGTTGGGCTACTCTAATCGAATACTGGGATTTGACTGTCGCTGTTATAGCGTATTCATGACTCCAAAATGAGGAACAAGAACCATGGATCCGAGATTTCACACTTAAGCGCACTAATCATTGGGCCACGACAGAAAGCTAAATTATTTTCTTTTAGATATTTTATTTAAACCGGCATGATGGACCATATCTACTCGAAAGTTTAGTTTAAAAGACGACTGGAAGCAAATCACGTTAGCTGTACTATTTGCTTTATTCTGAAAGAAAAGAAAATATATTGTCATAGCTGTTTGGAACATACTTAGAGAAAAAACATTGTAATCAGTTTTTAAGTGGTGTTTAAAGAATAAAATAAATGTCATTCAGCTTTTCGTTTTACACTAAAAAACAAAGAGAATGTGTTCTCGTAGCTGTTTGGTTTAACTAACAGAAAGAAGGATCGTGTTCTTTTAGTTATTTGGTTTAAATTGATAGAGAAATGAAACGTGTTCTCTGAGCCGTTTGATTTAACTGGCAGCAAGAAGGAACGTGTTGTCTCAACTGTTTGGTTTAAGCTGACATACAGAATAGATAAATAATTTGGCTTAAGTTAACAAAAAAGAAAAGTGTTCTCATTTTTGGTTTAAAGGGACAGATAAAGAAAACGTTCTCAACTGTTTAAACCAACAAATAAAACGTTTCCAGGTATTTGGTTTTACTATCAGTTAGTGTAACTGTTCTCAGCTAATTGATTTAAATTGACAGATAAAACGTTTTAAACTGTTTGATTTAAGTCGACAGTTAGATAAAACGTTATCAACTGTTAGGTTTGAATTGACAGTAAGAGAAATTGTTCTCAGCTGTTTAGTTTAGACTGAAAAAAAGAGTAAAAAATATTGCTTAATTGAACATAGAGAGGTGCACGTTGTGTCAGTTGTTTAGTTTTTGCCTTACAAAAACAAGATTAAAAATCGTCCATTTCCTGTTAAGACATTCTCTTGTCAGCTTGAGTTTTCTATTGTCCTTTATAAACATAGTTTTATTTTACCTCTGCCAGTGTTTTTACACACAAAATATTATTTTGTAGCTCCAAATGATCTTTGAACTAACTCTTTAAATTATATGCTTGACAGGGACATTCTGAGCTACCAAGTTTTATTATTGTTCAGTATTCCCAAAGCTTACAAGGTTTTACAATTCGTCACACAAATGGCAGCACAAAACTTCCTGAAGTTACGAAATACGAATATTAGAGAGATTTGACAAAAAGAAACAAACGATTCATTTTGGGATAGAAAGGAATGAACAATCGTTTTTCAAACTCGCAGGGAATTAGATTAGATTTCCATAGTTGTCAGGAATCGTAATCTTTTTTTCTTCTTCTTTTTTAAATGTTCATCAATCATTTCCATAGATCAATTCAGAATGAAAGATACTTATAAAACTTAAAACTCGTAACGTCAGGTTTACTGAATATTATATCACCCATAAATAATGCACTTTTAAGAGCTTCTTTCTTAGAATAAACAGATCTAATATCGAGCAAACAGATAATATTATTTTCAGTCTTTATTGAATTGAAAATTCGAGACTTATTTAGTCGCAGTGTCAACATGTTTATTCGTTGAAATGGTTTGTTTGTTTTGGAATTTCGCACAAAGCTACTCGAGGGCTATCTGTGCTAGCCGTCCCTAATTTAGCAGTGTAAGACTAGAGGAAAGGCAGCTAATCATCACCACCCACCGCCAACTCTAGGGCTACTCTTTTACCAACGAATAGTGGGATTGACCGTCACATTATACGCCCCCACGGCTGGGAGGGCGAGCATGTTTAGCGCGACGCGAGCGCGAACCCGCGACCCTCGGATTACGAGTCGCACGCCTTACGCGCTTGGCCATGCCAGGCCTCGTTGAAATGGAATCGCGTTTTAAAATACTATGATAAAGTTGGAAATGAACATATTTTAAAGTTTTCATTAGCTTTTTAGATGCGTCCCTCTGGTTTTTATTTATTTTAAGGTTGTTATTTGTTTTAGCGCATAGTTATACAATAGCTTGTGGCAGTCATGAGGAACAAACTCATATTCTAAAGTTTCAACCTTTAAAGTCTGTAACTGAGTAATCATAAAACGTTTTTAAAATATTTATGAAAAAATTCTTTTTTGTACTTCTTGGCACTACTCTTAACATTCTATATGTATTAATTTATGATGACAAGTAACGTTGCTGTTAAGGATAGCAGTGCAACTCCCCCCTCTCTCTCCCAGCTCAACGTTAAACTTTAGGGATTATGCAGCAAAATCTAGGTTTCAATGTCCGTGGTGAGTAAAGCGTTGGTAGTTTATTATATAGTTTTGGGCTTAAACACCAACAAGTAAACAAAAGTACCGCAGCCATCTTGGAGAAATTTCCATAGCTATTAATTAGAAAAGCAACTCTATAGCAGTTAATATATATTTTAAAAACAGATCTGTTTAAAGGATGAAGAAAACACTGTATTATAATATTAATACAATATTAAACATTGATTATATACATTTATATAACACTGTATTTCATAATTTTATATTTTCGCTCAATTGATTGAACTTAACGCACTGACAGTAGTAATACAATAGCAGGCTTGTCAAACGGATTAAGTTATCAGGGACCTATATATTTATATATTGGTATTTATAATCTGGAAAAGTTATGGTAGCAGATGTTCATAAAAATACGTATTGTGTTAGCCTAAAAGTTGATTATAAAACTGCAAGAAGAACACTACACCTACAATAGATTTTGATTATATAGAATAGTCCTATACTTTATTTCAGTAACTCATTTACTTATTTTCTATAATGTGTTTTTGTTCTTTTTGGGTTTGAGACATGTTTACGCATACAAACGCCCATATTACAAAGTAACAAAAATGTCTTTTTTTTATCAGATCTCTTATTGGTTAAGCTTAATAAACCTAAAGTCCGCGCCTGGCATGTCCACAAAGGAAGTTAAATCTTTAAATCAAATTAAGAATAATGGAACGCTTAAAAATGTCTCTAATGAGGGAAGAAATTTCCTGGCTCAAAAATGAAGTTCTAACTTGATTTTTTTTACTCTTCTTAATGCTGGCTAGGGCGTGAACCACAACTGTTCTGGCAAACCACTCATCAAGGCTATACCAGCTATGTCAGTTCATGTTCCTAACGCTCTCATTAATCGTTTAACACGTTTCAACAGTTTTTTCAACTTATGCTCTATCTTTAATTCCATTTCGCTGTAAATACTAAGCATTGTTTTCAGTTCATTGTAATTACAAAATGGCTGTTCTCACCACAAACTGATTGTATCTTCCAAATCAATATAGTATTTTCTTATTGGACGATTATAAAGGACTTGTTATACACTTGCACCCAATTAAAAACATGGACACAATGTGTGTATGATGATCTTGCGAATCTTCAAGAAAAGACTGTTAACTCATAATATACTGTTTAAATTGACATATTGAAATAACGTTCGAAAAAAAATTCAAATTTTTTGTTTTCGAATGTTTTAATTATCTCCATTGAAACCTCAGGATTTAGTGCTACTACTTCTATAAACATGAAAACATTTTCTCTCAATTCATCCAAAAATTCATTAAACTTCTGTTGTATAAAAAAAACTTTTCTAAGTGGAGTCATTATAATATTTATTTATCAAAAATCTCGACTTCGAGAAGAAAACAGTAAATATTTAAAGTAAATGGATATCTTAATCGATTAATATATAGGAAAATATTAAAGATAATAAAACAAAACTGGGTTGCAAAAAATATCGTTCTCCTTTGTATACAAGAAATGTTTAAATACATCCAAAAAGATTTTAGTTCCTTAAAATCCCGAGTTTTTCTTAAGCCAAATGAAATACTTCAATAGTTACTACATATACAATAACCACACACAATTCCACCGACCCCAAGTATGGTAAGTAAGCTAATGTAAAACAGAATAGAAGTCGCAGGGTAAATTTAAGAATAAATTGATGCAAGCATTATAACAAAAATTGTATTTTATTCTGTCTAGCTATTATAGAAGTTTTCCTTTTAGTAAAACACAAAGAGTGGAATGAATGTGTAGGTTACGACAAAACTAAAAAAAAATCTTTACTTTTTCTTAAAACTGGACATATACTAACGGCAAAAGTTAAACTGAACAGATATAATGGATCTTGTCACACTTCTGTACTGTTTAAATACCCACCAATGACTCTATGATAAGCTAGAAAGGTTATATCTCTAAAATTCTATGTTTGATCCCTGCGGCGACATAGCACAGTTAGTCTATTAAAACCTTTCATTCCAAACAAATGTCGTAACAATTTAACATTTATATATGACTAAGAAAAATATATTTTAAATTCTTAACACGACTGAGTCAATTCTGCCGAAGGCTTAGAAAACGTAGAGGAAAATAGTTTTTTATCTTTTTATTTTAACCGTAAAATCTTAAGTCGATCGTACAGAAATTACCATATTGTGATGCCAACTTTAACAAAAGAATACCCGATATACCAGTTTCTTTACATGAGTTTAAAGTTTGATCTCTTACTTCAAAATACGCATTAAAATTCCCTAAATTCTGTCATAGAGTTTTTTAAATATCTTCTTAAAGCAAGATTACTTACTTTTGTTCAGAAACATTGAATCTTGCCCTTGACTTGTGCTGTTAAAAACGTTCTTTAATATGTCCTTTGCATCTATGACGCTAACACACGTAGTGAAAACGACAAATATTTCTTAAGATTTCTATCGGTTGAAGTCTCATCAATCACACCTTTTGTGTTAATGCCTGAACTATCTGAGACAATGAAGATGGTTGCAATTAGAAGATCAAAATATCTATTCTTACTATTTCTTCTTCTCAGCAGTTTTCATTCAATCGTTTGGTTGTATTCTAAATGTTTCGAACGATCCCTCTTTCTGATTTCTTTAACTTCAAGGAACCCCATCGTGATTGCATCCACAATGTTTTAGCTTCAAGCAAACAAAACATTTTTCAGCTTTGCTCTTCCAGCTGACACTAGGGTAAACATAACATTTGTCTAGTGCATATTGACTAGCGTAGCACTATAAATGGCTTTCATATACATAACTTCTTTGTAAAAAACAAAACAAAAAACTTTCACCAAAATATTGAGAGAAATGGGGAAAAAACTCGTCTTTAAATGAAAATTTTTCTGCAAGAAGTGAACCGATTAACACTAAATCTAATGTTCTAATGATAAATTACTGTCAAAAAACAATTTTAGAATTTTTAACGTTTGTCGGTTACTGTAATAAATAAATAAGCCATTGACTTCTATACGATAGATCTCGGGAAGTTAGTGGTAAAAGTAGTGTACTTTAGAAGCGATATATTGTTCACGATTTTACTGACCTAAGATTTCTTTATTAAGCTAAAGTTATCTTCTATTCTCTTCAGATTTATATATGAAATCAACTTATTAGTCACTGAACCTATTCGAGTCTTGACAAACATTATGTTCGTTAATTCTCAAAAGTTTAAAATAAAGTTTTACAGAAGATGTTGAAACAGAGCTTTTGTAAAAAAGAAATAGTCACTTAACAGAACGTTTCGGACTAATATTTCCACCTCAACCAGCTTTTTTAAATATAACAACCAAAAACCAACTGGTTCATCCTCAATTAAAAACAGAACTGGAAATTGAATCATAATGATACAGACCTAGGATGTATATATAAACATACAATGAGACAGGAGAGCATTTTACAATCTATTAGACACAAATTATATCAAACTGAAACAGTGAATGACGTGTATCTTTATCAAAAAACTCTCAATAAGAAATATTGTGAACCAACTGCCTTGAAAAAAATAAACACGAAAACACATGAACGTTCTCTCGAGAAAAACAAGTTAACGATTCCGTTTTACTTTTCACAATTATATCAGAAGATAATGTTAATATTAACCATGTTCTTTTCTTTTAAACTATCTTAACTTAGGCCCGGCATGGCCAAGCGCGTAAGGCGTGCGACTCGTAATCTGAGGGTTGCGGGTTCGCGCGCCGCGTCGCGCCAAACATGCTCGCCCTCCCAGCCGTAGGGGCGTTATAATGTTACAGTCAATCCCACTATTCGTTGGTAAAAGAGTAGCCCAAGAGTTGGCGGTGGATGGTGATGACTAACTGCCTTCCCTCTAGTCTTACACTACTAAATTAGGGACGGCTCGGTGCAGCGGGCTAACAACCTACTAACTTAAACACCTGTTGAAGAATCCGCAAGCGACTGCGGCCCTATGTTCCTTGATGGAATCTAATGGTGACTGAATGAATGAAATCTTAGCTTATATTACTTTATATAATATAAAAATCAGCAGCTACTAACTATATATTGACATATCTTATCACTAATTAGGAGAAGTAATACCTCTATTATTTTATACCATTATTTCATTTAAATAATGTAGAAATAATAATTTTTATATACATGCACATGCTGTGTGGACATTTAATAATTCCTTTACAATCTTTATTATATCTGTATACCTAGCAGAAGTAATACAATATATACATCCTTAAACTATTGTTAATGTCAGTATAGTGTGTCGAATCGTTCTTTTTTATCACAAAACATATAATAAAATATACATACGACTAATAGTAATAATTCGTGCGGGAGTTTATACGTTTATTCTTTTGAAACTACAGTTTAACTATATCTATAGATCAGTGGAGTCGTCGTACATCGTTTTATTCAGCTATTCTGGAAGTAGTACACCCTGGTGATTATTTTTGGAACATCTAGCTATGATCGCTATTCTCTGCTCAATCGAAAAATAATTATTATACCTTAATCTGAAGTTTCGTCATACTTTCCCATCAATAAAATCACTTTGAATGGTTGTTTGTCTTTTATTTTTCTATTGTTTGAGAAGTGTACCAGCACTGTGTTAGTTAAACGGGCGTGCCTCTGTGGGTGCGTTTCTTTTTATATTACGTTGGCGACTAGCTATATGTACAACATTATATTACCATTATCCCTAACAATACTCTCGTACCAGTGTTTATACAATCGGACTTCTAGGAAGGCATAAAAACTCTCCACTAGAAATTACTCAAAATCTTTCGTGGAGAATTCTTTCTTTTTCTTCAAAGAAGCAAAACTCGATCATTGATGAAGATAGCAGCTCGTAACATATCATATTTCTTACTGAAAGGAAACAGCAGAGGTATATATTCGTTACGTAAACACATAAGCAACAGACCACTGCATCTTTTTATACAAGACTATCACGATACGTCCTTTGAAGGTTTCTACTGTAGTATCGCTCCCCCTAGGAACCAGCTATTGTTAATTACCTATTATTTTATATTCCAGCACGATATAAACAAATAATATTATGTTAATGGCCGTTTTGTATCATGTTATAGTTCTGCTTGATTACTATAATCACGTTACACTTGAGAGAATAAAGACTATTATATGACCTCATTTTTCTTCCGTTGAATAAATGTTGTAGATATACATTTATTAACAGTCGATGAAAATCGAGTAACATATCTAATGTCTAATGAATAAAATTATTAAACATATTTTTGAGATAGAATGGTGCTTTTTAGTTTTCTTTGAACCTCAAACAACAATTAAAAATATATACTGTACGCAAGCTACAATATATATACCAGGGTAATTATATCCAAATAATTAAAAAAAGCATATGGAAATGAACATCGCAGCTAAGTCTGAACTTGCTTTTACGGCTCAAGTGAAAGGTAGATAATACGTACTTGATTGAAAAAAGAACCCTCCAGACAAATTCCACTGATCAGAAGAGTGTAAACTGTGTTATCCGTTTTTGCCGTAAGGTCTGCAGCTTCTACTTTTGTTAGTAAACTAATCACTGTTTGCTATATACCGTCTTACGCAAGTATCCATCCATCAAAGCTAACCAATCCAACAACCAGAAAAGTGAATCATGTGTGACCAGTTTCTGCCTTGAGGCCCGCAGATGATCCTTTTGATGGTAAACCAGTCACTGTTTGCTGTATACTGTGTAACACAATAAACATCCATCAAAAATTATTCTATTGCGTGACACGTATGTACATATATATAAATATAAATAAGTGCATATATGTGAATGTTTATCATTTTTACTCTAGTTACTGTTCTTTTTTCTCAGGAAAAAGACAGTAATTTCACATGCAATATGGTTTGGGTTCTTATTTACTTACTGATACATTTTCTCCTTCATATTCATCCACTTAGTCTGTTTACTCAAATATTTCACTCTGTGCTTCATTTCATCAACAAAGACGAATGTTTGCGCATAATGATAAGCACTTTTATTCAACAACCAGCCTAAAATATGGATCCTCTGACCGAATAACTGATGGTGACAATTGCACGTACGATTTAAACAGACAGTTCTAGGTTTTAGAAAAGATGAAAGAAACGTATCTATAACTATTCAAGATTTATATTGGAAGTCAATAAAAACTTTTTCTGTATGGAGACATTAAAATTTACACCTGAAAGACTGGGTGATGCTTCGGTATATTACTTTACAAGCCGTATGACTGACGTGCCAAAACGGTGTTTTTTGTTAATCAGTTCTTAAATAGATTATCAGATTTATAAAAAGGCTTAATCAGTTTGTATCAAACTAACTGTAAGATGCTTTCTTCGATAAGAAATGTAGCATTGAAATTAGTAGAAATATAATAAACAATTCAATAGAAACATAGCTTCTAACTCGTTAGAAAAATAATACACAAACTGTAGAAGAAACATTCTAATTAATTGAAACATAACTTGCAATAAATTGAAACATAATATCAAACGTAACAGAAACAAAACGTCCAAATCAATAGAAATATACTCAACTCAGTAGAAGCGTAATATCTAAATCAGTAGAATAACACCTGTGTCGCTAGAAACATATAACATCCACCACTAAGTGAACAGATGGATAGATATACAGACGAATCATACAGATAGGAATACAGAGATTAAGTAAGTTGCACTAACACGGTATTAGAACTTTACCATGTTGTTACATCCTATTTAAACGACGTCTGATTAAGATCTAGCCAACAGTCGTGCAGTTTGGCAATAGCCCTGTTGTAAGGCTGTCAAGTCTCAATCACACAGCTGTTCTACGATTTCTTTCCATAAGCCGTACGAGAACGACTGTTTTCCAATGCCCGTTTCAGCTGTCGGAATGCACATAAGACTATAAGTGACGGTTATAACAAATAAACCGATATGTATTTGTACAGAATAGCATGCATGCTAGTTTCATTCTGCGGGTGCTTGAAGTATGTAAAGGTTGAACAATGTACAAATCAACTTGCATCGCAATTCCAGACTGAGATTCTTTTGTTATTATGTCGCAAGCTTTAAGTTACGACACATGAGTGTTTTTGCCACTGTCTTCTCTGTTTGTGGAGTCTCACCTGTTACAAGATACTGTACTTTGCTTAAGAAGGCTTTGGGATAACTTGTTGCAGGTCTCTTTCTGATGGTCCTCGTTTCCAAAGTTTATCCATATTTTTTTAGTTTTCCAATATCAATAAGTACATGGGATAATTCGTTTTGTAAATTCCATATCCCCAGTCTAAATACATCTTTATGGTCTGAAATTATCAATATGTTGCGTCGGAGAGGACTCTGACGTAATTTTCCCAAGCACAATAAATTACAAGAGATATCACACTATTTACAAAACACCAATTTTAAGATATAGTTTTGATACACGAATTTCATAAGCAACTTTATATCGGCTGTAGTTTCATTTAATTAGCATAGCAAAAATGGTTTTGACATCACGTACTTCACCCTTTATCTGAATGAAAAACTAAAATACTAAAAGGTTTATTTTGTTTTGAATTTCGCACAAAGCTACTCAAGGGCTATCTGCGCTAGCCGTCCTTAATTTAGTAGTGTAAGACTAGAAGGAAGGCAGCTAGTCATCACCACCCACCACCAACTCTTGGGCTACTTTTACCAACAAATAGTAGGATTGACTGTTACATTATAACGCCCTCACGGTAGAAAGGCCGAGCATGTTTGGTGCGACGGGGATTCGAACCCGCGATTTGCCCATGTCGGGCCAACTGAAATACTAAAAATGTTTTCTTGGCAATCAGATATATTGCATTTTGGAAACCTTTCTTCCAAATAACATGGCCCAGCATGGCCAGGTGGTTAAGGCACTCGACTCGTAATTCGCAGGTTCGAATCCCCTTTACACCAAACTTGCTCGCCCTTTTAGCCGTGGGGGCGTTTAATATGACGGACAATCCCACTATTCGTTGATAAAAGAGTAGCCCAAGATTTGGAGATGAGTGGTGATGACTAACTGCCTTCCGTCTAGTTTTACACTCTCAAATTAAGGACGACTAGCGCAGATAGCCATCGTGTAGCTTTGCGCGAAATTCAAAACAAACCAAACCGAATAGCATTCGGTGATCAGAACCATCACTGCCACCATCATATTATATACCCAAACGTTGTGTGGCAGAAATGTGAGTGGAACAAAAAATGTTCAACATAACATATACAAAGGAAAAACACATCTCTACAGTTTATGATTATCAAATACAAAGAAAACTTTGCAGCGTTGTATGTGTATGGTGACTTACCGCCCCAGTAAGACTAGTAATTCCAGTTACGTGATTTTTTTCTGGTCCACTATGAGTTTTCAGTTTTGTATTAGTAGAAAATATAGTTTCAGTTATCATAATTGTTGTTGTGACGGTATGTTCCCGTGTAATGGTTCGCTAGCTAAGGTGGTCTGCTCCCTAAACTACGTGTTATCGATTCTGCAGGAAATTAATGATATTTTGGGAGTCATATCTAGAACCAATACTTCGAATATCTTTAAACCGCTGGAAGATGGTGATAGCAACTGTTAATCTTTTTTCCCCTCTTTCTACGAAATATTAATGTGGAATAAAATGTATTATCATGCAATGTATATATATATGTATGCATCATTATAAGAACTTCTTAACTAAAAATTACAGAAACTTATAAATAAACAAGATGAAAAAACATTTTCAAAATTAGGCTCCCACATTACAAAAATCAAAATAAGCAGTTTCCTTCATATATACTTTAAATAAACAAAATAACTTACCTTTTATAACAAGAACGAATGAAATATTTGGATAAACTCTCTGGAAAAAGAAGAAAATAGAAGTAAGGCACGACCTTAAAAAAGGTAATATGGTTTCCAGTAACTGATACTGTTACCACTTTTGTTTTCTTTTTTTCAACCTGATGTCAGGCCTAACTAAAATTCGTAAACTCAAATAGTAATATATTATTGACTTGACTTGTCTTTTTATAAAGGAAGACAGACCATTTTTTGTATAAGTTCACCCAATTGTGACGAAGTAAAATCCCTCCATAAATAGTTAAGTTATTGTGTGTTTTAATTTATAATTATCTACTTTTTGGTCAGTGAAGAATCGTTAAGAGCTCAAGAGTACAATAAAGTAAACAGCGATAACCGTAACAAACGATGCTTTACAGATTCTCTTGTTGGTTAACAGCAAGCATAAGGAGTTAAGAAACCGGGCCAGCTCTTGGTGTCTCTCTCATGCCATATAATAATAATGCTCCCTAGTTATAATAGTACTCACTTGTTATAATAATACTCCTTACTTATAATAGTACTCACTTGTTATAATAATACTCCTTACTTATAATAATACTCCTTACTTATAATAATACTCCCTAGTTATAATAATACTCCCTAGTTATCATAATACCCCTAGTTATAATAATACTTCCTAGTTATAATAATACTTCCTAGTTATAATAATACTCCCTAGTTATAATAACACTTCCTAGTTATAATAATACTTCCTAGTTATAATAATACTTCCCAGTTATAATAACATTTCCTAGTTATAATAATAATCCCTAGTTATAATTATACTACCTCGTTATAATAATAACCCCTAGTTATAATAATACCCCTAGTTATAATAATACCTCCAGTTATAATAATACTTCCTAGTTATAATAACACCCCTAGGTATAATAACACTTCCTAGTTATAATAATACTCCCTAGTTATAATAACACTTCCTAGTTATAATAATACTCCCTAGTTATAATAATACTCCCTAGTTATAGTAATACTTCCTAGTTATAGTAATACTTCCTAGTTATAATAATACTCCCTAATTATAATAATTCTTTCTAGCCCTCAATTCCAAAAGAAATTAACAAAGAGCGCTGAGTGCATATTCTTTGTTTAATCATTTTTTTAAGATTTAAAAAAGTTTTTGTTTTGTTTATTGAAGCTACCAATCATAATAAAGACCGTAGTTCTATTTTATTTCAACGTAGAACCCTAATCCATCTGATAAAGTTCTAGAAAAACCTAAACTATAACATAAATTTATAATACAGAATGAGAATGGTGGGTACGTTATAACAAAATCAATAGTTCCGAAAAAAATAAATCTAATAATGTCGTTTAGTATCACACGAGTTCACGACTGACGTAGGAAAAACTGATGTTTAATTTTCACACACAGAAACTGGCTGTATGCAGATATAGTTTCAACGAGAAAATAAATGCAAGATGAAATGAAACTTAGAAGATTAATTCCTCTATAAAATCTTCTAATACTTTTTATAAGTATTTTCTGGTGTCTCCATAAAACTATACACTATTTTGAAGTAATAACAAATTAACAGAAACATCTTACATCAAGCTAAATGCAGTATAAAAATAAACCAATTCCAGAATTTATTAGGTTAATATAAACTCTACCCCATCATGGGGCCCTTCGAACATACAATCTCTGACCTATCAGTCTCAATTTACAACTTGGGTTGATCTTATATTCACTGGGTTTATAACAGAGGGAGCTCGAAGAGAAAAACTGGATCGAAGTGGATTAGAAGATAGAGAAAGGGAAGATAAGAGAGCTGTTTCTTCGACATCAAGAGCTCAATTTGTACAATTAATGAAGACAATACATTTAGTTTCCGGAAGTAACCATCTTTACGATGATTACACGAGCAAGCTGAAAGCCAATCCTGTTTCTCACTTGAGCAGACGACTCTCCTTTTATTGTAAGTAGTAAAACAATAAGAACACCGTGAACCCTCTCGCAATTACCTTGTTACAAAAAAGACAGGAGCTCTTTTTCCAAAGATGGTCATAAGTAATTATATATATAACGTGTACAAATTGGTCAAAGCTTTTTGTCTTCACAGTACACGTGTGTCGTGGAACAAAATTAACGGCTCACGTCGAAAAAGTAAGATAATAGTCACTGTCATAAATATGATTTAGGTAAAAATACAAAAATGAAATGTGTCTTTCTTCAGCAGTAAATATTTCTAAACTAAAAACAGAGAAGTAAAACCAGAAAGGTTATACCTGGTCATTGATTTATATTTGTCTCCGTAAATTGAGTTACACCTTCGTACAAGATTTAGTGTTTAGCTTTTCAGTTTTAGTTGAACGTATAATTAGTGACTATTGCTCACTAAATTTGTTTGAATCAGCTCTAGTATTACAACATTTTCTTATTCTTCCAAAAGGGGGTCGAAGGCCTGTTGTACTACTCGCACCAGTAGTGAGTTGTTTATCGGTCAGTCAGTAAACTCTAAGATGATGTCACATAAAAGGCGCTTGATGTTTCAATTTGTACTGTCGTGACGTAAGTAAAAAATGCGCATGCCCTGAATCACAACACAGCATAGCATATAAACTTTAAAATCAAATAAAAACATATTTGTTACTCTTAATTTTTTATTTACTCTTAAAACACCCCCCCTTCACTGGGATTCTATTTCCCTCGGTCGATTCAGCAGATAGCCTGACGTGTGGCTTTGCTATAAAGAAACACACTCTCTCTTGAAACAGAATAATTTCAGGAATCCTGCGGAAATATATCTAGTTTTTAATTATTATTTTGTGTTACAGTTCGGCGAGATAACGTGATTTCTATCACGTGATCGACAAACAAAGCTTAGAAGAACAAGAGGGAATCCTCAGTAGCTGCGGCACTTGATATTCTTTCAGTCAGGACTAGAGTGAATTAATTTTTGAACCATTTTTCTTTCTTTTAATAAGCTGTATTGTTCTGTGCCAGCAATACCAATTGTGAAGCGCGCATATACCTGATTCGATTTTATTACTCACCAGGATCACTACCAGAGTATCCTCAAATTGAAATTATTTTATGCAGAATTAGAGAAAATTAATCTACAAAATTTCGAGCATAGTCAAATAACCATCAAAATGATTTGGCCCGTGAGTTCAAAACTGTAATTAGATCTCAAATCGGTGAAAAGATAACGACTTACGAGCTAAAAGATTTTACTTGGAAAAAAAAACAACTCAGAGCAGCTTTATGAGCCATAGTGCCACGGCTAAAAATATATTGTTAATATTTATAGATCTTCCTCTAGCGGCTTTTAACGAAAACTCTTCAAAAGCATTTTGTAATACATCATTCTTATTTACTGAGATACAGAATTTGGATGCAAAGAAAAGACGTGTAGAAGACGATAAAAATCTAAGCCTCCTAAATTTAGTTCCCCGCTGGAACAGCGTTAAGTCTTCGGATTTACGATGCTTAAATCAATGTTTCGATTCCACTCGGTAGACACAACAAATAGTCTTATGTGGCTTTGTTATAAGAAAATACACAAACTTAAATTTTATTAATTTATTTTAATTAACTTATATTCACTAAGCATTTCTAAGCGTCATCGTTTAATCTTTGAAAATCTAAAACATTTCAGTATCGTGCATGTAAAATTATAAGTTCGTAAGAAATTTGCGACCAGTAAAATATTTTATTATAAAACATAACAAAGGCTTAACATTTTAGTTTCTGTTACAAATAGTTTCTAAGTGATGGATAATAACCTATTTTCTATGCTGTAACCTGGATAGCGTACATGCTTATCGATTACATTGAGCAAAAGTAATAACTAATGAAAATATATATATCAGTTTGAAACATTGTTTCGAAATTAAAATCCACATCTAAAGCCAGCATTCACCATTTACAGCCAGTTGTGGAGAGGTAGCTGCTCCAAATGAAACAGAATTATACAAATAAACCATGTTACAACAACTGGACTGTTGAGTCTATATAAAGACAGAACGTATTTCTTTAAGCTAGTGATTCGTCTGAAGATGTCTAAGTTAAACATTACTCTTATTAGACAAAACTATATCCTTCGTATATACTCAATAAAAGGTTTTTAAAGATAATATTGCTTATTAGAGTTTTAGTTCATTTTCGGCGCTTACAGTAAATGTAATGATTTTTTTCAGTATGTTTGTATATTAAATATAGAGAGACTGTTATTCAATTATAAAAAATGTCAATGGTACTCCGCAATTATGGACTAGTTATTTTTAGCATGACTTACTTACTGGAAATGTTTCGAAACTTTTAACAGATTAAGTATTTCATAAATAGTTTGTTTTGTTTTTTGTATTAAGCACAAAGCTACACAATGGTCTGTCTATCCGTGTTCTGCCCACCACGGATATCGAAATCCGGTGTTTAAGGTTGTAAGTTCGCATACATACCGCTGAGCCACTGAAAGGCTTCATAGATAGGAATTCCCTCGTTGTAGCATTTTTGGTTTCGTAAACGAGTTAACGAAAGTCCAAACTTTCATGTATTTTGGTTTCTGACACTTCCTGCTGGACGATTATCGCATAAAGTTGAAGGATTTTACGATAAACTTCAACAAGAGTTGTGTACAAATAAAGTATACACAAATAACCCATTCTGTGACATTACGAGTAATCATAATCGTAAATTACCACTCCTCCTGGTGTTAATGAGCTACACTAAGTAAATTCCACAGAAGTCATTTTAAATTTACAGAAAAATATAATTAAATCAATTTTTGTTGCTTCGTTTACTGCTCTATTCTCTACTGGTTACAGTTACATATCTAAAAACTTCATTTGGCTTTGATTAATATTGAAAATATTTTTATTAGATTTTTAAAAAGTATCCAGATCACTGAAAATGCAAGTTTAACAACAGATTATGATCAAAAACAGTTCTGAGTTTTATGAAATTTGGACAGTAGTATGTAAACTAATAATCAAACTATCATTTAATAATTCAACATTAGTATTTTAAATTTTAAGCATACTCTTGCATCGCTGTAAACAAGTCTATTATAGTAGGTTTAGAGAAACATAAACCTGAACATAGAATTAAAATAATCTACAGTCCTTCAAACCGATAATGACGCACATCATGAGATGTTATTTGGGTTATAGACGAAAACATCTTTAACAGAAAGGAAACCCAACTGATGAAACGACACTTTGTATTCTTTATAAGTAATGATGTAAGAAAAGTATAATTAGATACAGTGATGACCAGTTGGTTCCAAATTTTGTTCTAAATATATATCTTTCTCCAAGTGTAAGTTATTGTTATTAACTTGGCTTTTATTTATTGGAGTGGACTTTTGTGTCTTTCTGTAGCTCATACGTTAGACTACCAAATAATTCTTTATGGAAACTATTCATATTTATCTGCATGTTAACTCTCTGTAACCAACGGTCTTCAGAATATTCTCAGTTTATTCAATATGAAAGCGACAATCGATAAAAGGTGTGCTTTAACACTACAGTTCTTCTGTTCTAGGAAATATATTACGAATTAGATCGTTAACATCTTATCTACTGTTTTACAATCTAGTGCTTTGCCTGCAGACGTTGATGATAGATAAATATAGATTAAAAAGATGCGTTCTTTATTTAATTTTTTTTCGTACAATCATATGCGAAGGATAGTTTTGTTTGCTATTAAACACAAAGCTACACAATGGGCTATTCTTGCTATGCGTACTACAGATATTGAAACCCCATTTCAAATCCACTATAGATATCAAAATCAGAAAAAAATTCCGAATTTGCTAACTTTATACAAAGCAATTTCATCTGAATCTTTTGTGTATATGATGAAAAATATAGGGTACAGACTGTTAGCGTCAGAGGAGTCTTTCGTCTCCTCTATCAGAACAGAAAGTCTTGGGGTGATTTCTAGATGACTATATACTGCGGAGTAGGAGGCCCGGCATGGCCAGGTGGTTAAGGCACTCGTCTCGTAATCCGAGGGTCGTGAGTTTGAATCCCCGTCAAACCAAACATGCTCGCCCTTTCAGCCGTGGGACGTTATATTGTAACGGTCAATCCCACTATTCGTTGGGAAAATAGTAGCCCAAGAATTGGCGATGGGTAGTGATGACCAGCTGCCTTTCCTCTAGTCTCACACTACTAAATTAAGGACGGCTAGCGCAGATAGCCTTCGTGTAGCTTTGCGCGAAACTCAAAACAAACAAACCAAACCAGAAGTAGGATATTGAAAAAGTCAAACTATATAACTTGTATATATGCTGAAGTATATACCTGGGCCTAACAGCATATTAACTATGATAAAAGTTATCACACAAGGTCACATGTTAAAGGTTCCATGAATTTCCATAAAACAGAAACAACAAAAAGTTTATTTGTATTTGTTTGAACTTCTTACAAAGTTACACAGGGAGCTATCTGTCCTTAATTTAGCAATGTAAAACTAGAGGGAAGGCAGATAGTCATCATCTCTCACCGCCAACTCTTGGGCTACTCTTTTACCAATGAATAGTGGTATTGTCCTTCACATTATATCGCCCACAAAACTGAAAGGGCGAGCATATTTGGTATGATGGGGATTCGAGCCCGCGACCCTTATATTACAAGTCGAGGGCCTTAACCACCTGGCAATGTTGGGCCTAACAGAAAAGATCCAATTCGAGCACTTTTGAATAGTTGACTATACTCCTAAAAGTAAAAAGTGATTTTGGAATCAAAGTGTGAAGTTTATTAATGGATTCTGTTGCTAAACGAATGAAATTAATAAAATTAAACGTTGATTTGAGCGAGATTTATTATATGATGTCACATTTATTGATTGTTAGCATGAAGTTATTGGAATAAAAGAGCTAAGTATATGATTACAAGAGAAAAGAATGGTATTGATTTTAATTAGTGGAACCATTTTACTGTCACCAGTGATACAAATTACTTTTAACTCTTCTCTGATAAAAGATTTCTTTTATTTCGAATACAAACTATGTATATTTATTTAAGTATAATGAAGAAAACTTCTAGCGAACTGATGAGACCATGATTTAGTTAAACAAAGCACTTAAGTTTTAGTTCTCTGCTTCAATACATTTCTATGTTATCTATCTAAATTAGCCCGGCATGGCCTAGCGCGTAAGGCGTGCGACTCGTAATCCGAGGGTCGCGGGTTAGCGCCCCCGTCGCGCTAAACATGCTCGCCCTCCCAGCCGTGGGGGTGTATAATGTGACGGTCAATCCCACTATTCGTTGGTAAAAGAGTAGCCCAAGAGTTGGCGGTGGGTGGTGATGACTAGCTGCCTTCCCTCTAGTCTTACACTGCTAAATTAGGGACGGCTAGCACAGATAGCCCTCGAGTAGCTTTGTGCGAAATTCCAAAACAAACAAACAAACAATCTATCTAAATCATATATACATATATATACATTTGTATACTACTTGATAATTTTCTAAAGTAAATGTTTTGTTTTGTTTTCATTTCGATCTTGATCACAAGTGATTTGCATAGTTCTGGTTGATTACAGTTCTGCTTAGAGCGATAAAACTGAGCGGTGGAAAATAGAGAGCATTGATTCCAAAGTCACAGAATGAAAACACTTGAAATGTTTAATCCATTCGGAAACAGGAGTAACTACAAAAAGAGAATGATAACAAAGGTAGGACACACTAACTTTAGTGGTTCAATATCCTGTGGAAAACAGAACCTTGTAACAGATGAAAGATACACACCTCTCCAATATAATTATTGTCAGAGATGTTATCTCAAAACACACTACTTCTTTTGTCACATCATTTCACGGTAATCCTTCAATTATGTTGCCTCTTTTATCTCTTCTTGTACTTCTCTTTATCTTTGCTTTTTGTTCTTAAAGATTCATTATTTCAACTTTATTTGATCCGATAGTGACTGGGTAGTCTATTTCTAAACGTAGTAATATATATATATATTTTTTTCATAATCGACCTTAGAATCCTGTTTTGCGCCTCTAGTTTTTCTGAAGTGTTGTAAGCTTCCTCTAGCGTCGCAAATAATACCCGTCTGTGCCTGTGTAGGTTTTTGGAATCTGTTTCAAGATACTGTTCTATTTTGAGTCTTTCACGACAGATCTTCTTACAAAAAATACTTCTGAACTGAGTAAAATACACCTTCATTGAAGGACAGAATAATCTCCTGCTCTACAGTTCGACTTGTTTCTGAGTGGAGTAAACATTTCAAATGTTTCCTCCGTGTCTTTAGAACCAACGTTTTCATTCTTCCACTGCTACTTTTGATCATTATAAAAAAATAGTAATTCATCAGAATTGTGTAAACCAATTTCAGTCAAAAGAAAAATGACAAAATAAGACATAAAGTTGTTCAACATCTTCAACTAACGAGGAACTTTATTTAATCTTCCTTAAATTAATAATCATTCTTCATCCAAAACAAAACAAATTACATTATAATCCAAGCTCAAATAATTTGTATGTAGAGTATTGTCTTTCATATTACTAATATGGTTTTAATAACCAAAAATCAGTTCCGTTTTATGTTCTTATTATCACTTCATATATATTCTCAGCACTTTTATTCCAATGATTTCAAATTTTGCAAATACAGGCATATTTTACCAAACAATAAGTATGGCATTATGTAGTAAATGCTGCTAAAATCAATGCTTAATTTCAAACACTTGGGAAGAAGTTTTTATCCATAAACTTTACACTTTAATACTGAAAAAACTTCCTTTTCCTAGAAATATATATTACGTATGCTCTTAACTCCATGTTCACACTTCAGAAGAGAAGATGGGCAGGTAATATCAATTTTTTTATATTCTACCTCTGAAATGGACGTTTTCAATTTTTTTCCCAGTTTCTAATAAAAGCAGCGGCCTTTCTACACATAACACAAAGGTATATTTGGTTAGAGTCGAGTGTTCATATAAAAACACGCCTTTTGGCCTCATATGAGAGAACACCGACCTCAAAGCATCAACGATAAGGTTATCGCAGTAGGCTTAGGAGTTCGAAACCTGTGGTGAGCACAGGACGCTTGGCCAACTGACTAACTTTACGTTGAAACATAAACAAACTAAGGTATTATTACAATAATCCCTAACATCTGCTGGTTACAGTTAGGTGCATTAATAAAACTGATATGTTAACTATACGTATAACTAAGTCATTTTATGGTGCTTTTATTACGTTACATGAGTAATTTTATTTTTTTAGACTTTTGTAGAGTACAACATAATGGCACAGTTTTCTTCTTCAATATTGGTTTTCTCATGAGTCAAATCAAAAACAACATACATTGAATTAATTATGACGTCAATCAGATTGTTTTTTTCGTATTTTACTGCAACGCTTCACCGTAGTGGGTCCAGTATCTGGAAACTGATTGAATCGTCTATTATATGAAGATTATCTTAATATGATCAACATAATCAACGTTCCATATTTTAGGGAATAAAACTCGTCCTAGTTTGGACTATTGTAAGTGACTAACAAAGTCAAATGTATTAAAACGTAGATCACATGACATATAAACAGAACTGTTTATATGTCATGTGATCTACGTTTTAAATTTACGTGATTAATGTTGTTATTGTCCTGGATTACGTGATAAATGGGGTTAACGATTATAAATACACTTGTTTTGGATTAGCATGAGGGATCTGATTAAAATTGTAGAAATTCATTACTAATACACGTGTTTTCCCGATGGGTCATTCGTAAATGTACGGATTTACAAAATTAAAATTCGGGAATCGATTCTCCACAGTAGACAGAGTGCAGATGTGTTATTGTGTGACTCTTGAATATGAAAATAACATCTAGTTTAACTAATAGTTTTGACGTATTTAGTAGCATTAGAAACATCATGGATTTCTACAATTAATTTTATCAACGTTTTGCATATGGGTAATTGATCTAATCAGCTATGTTTTATTTATGTAATTGATCTAGTCAACTAGTTTTATTTATGTAATTGATCTAGTCAGCTAGTTTTATTTGTGTAATTGATCTAGTCAGCTAGTTTTATTTGTGCAATTGATCTAGTCAGCTAGTTTTATTTGTGTAATTGATCTAATCAGCTAGTTTTATTTGTGTAATTGATCTAATCAGCTAGTTTTATTTGTGTAATTGATCTAATCAGTTACTTTTATTTGTGTAATTGATCTAATCGCTACTTTTATTTGTGTAATTGATCTAATCGCTACTTTTATTTGTGTAATTGATCTAATCAGTTACTTTTATTTGTGTAATTGATCTAATCAGCTAGTCTTATTTGTGTAATTGATCTAATCAGCTAGTTTTATTTGTGTAATTGATCTAATCAGCTAGTTTTATTTGTGTAATTGATCTAATCAGCTAGTTTTATTTGAGTAATTGATCTAATCAGCTAGTTTTATTTGTGTAATTAATCTAGTCAGCTAGTTTTATTTGTGCAATTGATCTAGTCAGCTAGTTTTATTTGTGTAATTGATCTAATCAGTTACTTTTATTTGTGTAATTGATCTAGTCAGCTAGTTTTATTTGTGCAATTGATCTAGTCAGCTAGTTTTATTTGTGTAATTGATCTAATCAGCTAGTTTTATTTGTGTAATTGATCTAATCAGCTAGTTTTATTTGTGTAATTGATCTAATCAGTTACTTTTATTTGTGTAATTGATCTAATCGCTACTTTTATTTGTGTAATTGATCTAATCGCTACTTTTATTTGTGTAATTGATCTAATCAGTTACTTTTATTTGTGTAATTGATCTAATCAGCTAGTCTTATTTGTGTAATTGATCTAATCAGCTAGTTTTATTTGTGTAATTGATCTAATCAGCTAGTTTTATTTGTGTAATTGATCTAATCAGCTAGTTTTATTTGAGTAATTGATCTAATCAGCTAGTTTTATTTGTGTAATTGATCTAGTCAGCTAGTTTTATTTGTGTAATTGATCTAATCAGTTTTATTTGTGTTTTATCTAATCAGCTAGTTTTATTTGTGTAATTGATCTAATCAGCTAGTTTTATTTGTGTAATTGATCTAATCAGCTAGTTTTATTTGTGTAATTGATCTAATCAGCTAGTTTTATTTGTGTAATTGATCTAATCGCTACTTTTATTTGTGTAATTGATCTAATCAGTTACTTTTATTTGTGTAATTGATCTAATCAGCTAGTCTTATTTGTGTAATTGATCTAATCAGCTAGTTTTATTTGTGTAATTGATCTAATCAGCTAGTTTTATTTGAGTAATTGATCTAATCAGCTAGTTTTATTTGAGTAATTGATCTAATCAGCTAGTTTTATTTGTGTAATTGATCTAGTCAGCTAGTTTTATTTGTGTAATTGATCTAATCAACTAGTTTTATTTGTGTAATTGATCTAACCAGCTAGTTTTATTTGTGTAATTGATCTAATCAGCTAGTTTTATTTGTGTAATTGATCTAATCAGCTAGTTTTATTTGTGTAATTGATCATACCAATGTGTTAGCTATGCGTGATTACTAAACTATTTGTTCTTTATATCAAAAAATAAACGATAGCGGTTTGTGGTCTTGACTGTTTCTGTGATATTAATTTATATTCCTGAAAAGTTTTGTTTTTACTTTCCTTTTACTTATTGGAAGTTTGTGGTTTATGTTCCTCATGTTGAAAGTTTTGTCAAGTTTGATTTGAACGGCAATTCGAATTTCAAGTTAATGTTCCACGTAACGGCCTATGTTTCTGTTTATGTAGATGTCATGTTCATTTGAGAAAGTAGTTTTTCTGCCTCTTAACGTGTAGTTATAACCCAACCGTCAGCAAGACTAGCCGCACTGACGTAAATGGACAAAAATTATGTCATATTCGGACTGGCTGATTATTGGCTACAATGGGGCCAATCACTTATTTTTAAGGGATGCTTACATTGCCCAGTTATTTTGTTTAGCTGTTGCGTTCGGTACAATATAAGGTAAAATCATTATTTAGAAAAAAAGTGTCGGATGTTGTATTAATGACAAAGTTTGTATTCAATTCAATTCTCACTTGCTTTCAACATCCTTGATATGTTTTGGTGTATTTTTAATGTGTATATATAAATACATATACACTGAATAAAGAAAACTATGTGTCACTAGTAATGGAACCTTTCAACGAACATGACCATCTAACACATGCTATAAGTCTCCAGTGTTAATAAGATGATTATATACGCAACAAGTCGCCAGTGCCGTAACTAAAGATGCTACACATATATAAATCACCAGTGGTAATCAGATAGTTAAACATTTTAAGACTCCTTAATACTACTTAAATAATTAAAACTGCTATAAGTTGTATGTGTTAATCGAATTATTAAACATGATAGAACGTACTTCTACAATGTATTCATAAATTTAATATTACATATATAAACAACCACAAACTGTAACATAGTCATTAGTTTTCCCGTCTTCCTTTGTTTAGTTACCACTAATACAAATTTGACATTGGTGTGAAAAACTGGAATTTTTTGGCTACATTAACAGTATATACCTTTGGTAAAGAACAGTTAACGCTGAAAACGTACAATCTCTGCATAAAAACGGCAATTTTGTTGAAAGGTTCATAAGGAACGTAATTTAAGATTTCTTTCTATTACATTGACTATAACATAGTTCATAAAATGAAAAAAAAAACCACTTGAAACATAACAACTTACTAAGTATTGTTGTATCTGAGCTGTTTATACTAATAAACATATTTTTTTACAATCTTCTGAAGGAGATGGTAACATTTATTTAATCGTAGAACAAAGATAAGTATATATGTGTATAATAACAAATACATTAGAGTAGTTCAACGGCCTGACTGTTTTTGTGATATTCACCACTACATCATCACACAATAAGCAAATATTTTTCCCAACCCCCCCAAAAAAAAAACTTCTTACAAACTCAAAAAAATGAGAACTTGCTAAAAATCTTTTTTTCTTCTTCCAATTTTGTCATAAATAAAATAATTTCCATGACAATTTTCAAACTACCTTTAAATCTACGTCATTTCGACTGGTCAAACATTTTAAGAATAGAACATAGCAGGAATAATTATCAAAAACTGACAGTTCAAAAAGAAGTAAAATCCTCACACTTACGTGGTGTCAAGTAAGGAAGAAACGCCTATTGAACTTGCTTCATTCAGCGTGTACAACTGTAAAACACCACTATACCAGTAGCAGTTCCTTCTAAGATTCGCCGCTTGTCGGCACCACTCTGAAATATCTCGATATCAGCCAATCAATAATTATGGCTTTGTTCAACAACCAGTATATTATATAATTATTTAGTATATGGTCGCGTGCCAATTAGTGAGGATCGGATCCCGATATAACTTCATAGTATTTTTACTCTTCTCTTATTACAGCTATATATCATCATCATCACTGTGTACTACATTTCAATATGTAGAATTGTATCGAAGCTTTTGACAAATGAATCTTTATCTAATTATATTTGAGATATCGAAAGACAGAATGAACCAAACTGTCGTAAAAACTAAAATAGTATCAAACCAATATCCTGTCTAACACCCACAGTTTAATCAACGTATAATTATTGCATGTAGTTATTAACAATCCCCACTCCAAATTAAACTAAAACAGTATTAAACTAATATCTTCTCTAACACGCCCTGTTTAATATAACATATAATCGTTACACTTACTTCAAATACTCCTAAGCAATATAATTAAGAAAAAATGCTCTACTTCTGTTGAAATCTAGTACTGAGTTCACCAACTCAGACAAATCGTCGATTATTCGTTTTTGTTTTCAGTTATCAACATATTTAATATTTACCATCTGCATGATATTAATCAATTAATTTCAGATCTTTATATGATTTGGGTCATTTGTAAAATATTTTTTTGCTGGAAACTATATTTTAACAAAACGTAGACCGATGCAATTAGTATAAGCAACACTTTTAACATATTTAGGATCACAAAAGAAAAATCTTTTTATACAAAAGTACGGAAACTACAGTTATAAATGTTAAAAACAAAAACGGAAATAAAGAGTTTCTTTACTCAAGTTCTCTACCAGCTGAAGCAAAAACTAAAATTAAATGAAAATAAAACACATAGTTTTAAAGTGTGAAATGTTTAACTAGCCACTCAGACTTTTGATGTTTCAAACATGCTCCCTGACATCCATCAGAATAACATATTTTATAAAAAACAGAGGCTCAAGGGAACGATCCTTTCATTGTTATTTCTTACATAAGACATCTTTGCCTTAACCACAATTCTCTCACTCATCTGTGATCTTACTAGAATATTAGATATAAAATGTTGGTCAACGTTCCAGTGTGGCATACACGTCTTCCTATTCTTATAAATTGTTGTTTGCCATCCTATTACTAGTGAATGAAGAAAGGTTTATGCAAATATTCTGAGCGCGTGAATGTGATTCAAAGCACGAAAATCCTTAAATTGTCTAAGAAAACTTGAAACATTTTTCACGTATCATTAATCTATATACCATAATAAGATATCTTGTGAACATTTATGAGGTTTTTATACTGTAAGTTAGAATATGGCTAACTCATTATTCAGAGTAAATCTAGCTTTTAACGACAAACTATAAAACCATAAGTGTCTTTCAATTATGGCGTATATTATTATGATAAGCAGTGCGTGCGTGTAACGTAATTCTTCGAAAAGATAGCATAATAAGTATTTATATAAAAAAGATAATAACTAATGTATAATTGGGATACGTTTACAATTTATTTAATATTTTGTCTCTCAAAAACTGAAATTATTAAGACTTAAGAACTAGATGTCCACAAGAGGGCGTTTTAAAATTTAGTTCTTGAGTGGGTAGCTCATAGTAACCTATGAGTAATCTTATATTACGTTTTGCCATTTCAATAATATTCTTTCGACTTTCATTTAAGTTACATCATATATTAGTTTAATGAGTATAGGTTCAATTCCAGATTATGTTTAGAACAAGATAGAAATCTTACATTTTTTACGGTTATTATTAATGCATTTTTCATTGTTCCGCGGGTTAACGCTACCTGATTTTATACTTTATGCAGCTGATTTCTTTGACCGTCTGAGTTTTATTTAAGTAGAAGGAAATTTGCTTTTTTTTTATGTTGAACTAAAACAACGAAAAACTTTTCTGATTTTACAAAATTACAGATGATGGTAATAATTACATCAGAACTTAGGTATAAAACAACAGATATTCGGAAATATGAGTTTCTTCTTGCATAACGAGAATGAAGGTGCGTGAATTAGTTTTTAACACACTGTGAATTTTTAAGAACAAACAACGTACTGTAACATAAGTATATTAATACAAATTAACAGCAGATAGTAGTCGGATTAAGAGAAATTAATTAAGAAAGAAATCTAAAGAGTTACAGGTAATCTAATGTGTGATAATCAAGATTTACAGTGGGTAAAGGCTTAGTAGATATGGGCAAAGAGAAACCCCAAACGTGAATGAAGTTGAGAAGGGGTAGTTTCGACACAGGGGGTAATACTGATGACTTCATCATCCTAGAGAAATAATTAGAATCGTTATCAACAATTGATTAGATAGTTTTACTGTAGGTTTGATTGAATGATTGTTTGGAATTAAACACAAAGCTATTTATTGTGGGTTTTAACACTGGTCTGAATTTGATGGTAAGAAGTGAAAACAAAAACAAGAACAGGTTGAATATAATGAGTTAAGATATAAACAGTTTATATTTTTTATCAGGAAATGAAAGAACAGGAATTACCACGAGTGAGAAGGAAAAATAATTTTCAGTATGAGTGCGGCTTCATGTTGTTGATGGTAAAGGTTACTCCAGGGATCTGAATCTTGGGTTTCTTTTTAATATAAGAAAAATTACTTGATGTGGAAAAACATTGGCGTGTTTGATTTTTTACTTATGGCATTCTACCTTGAGGTTAAAATACACAAAAATCGGGGCTCTGTGAACTGATCTGAGTTGACTAAAAATTTAATAATGCTCGTAACAGCACCGCTGTTTCAGTTGAGATGAAAACGTCAGCATTAGGAATAAAAACACTAACTAAACCAGAGACTCTAACAAAAGGGATGGCATATGTAAGTATGAACCTTCGCAGGTGTGGGATGAACAAAAATACCACCTTTTTTACATGATTAAATTAACACCACGTTTTTGTTTTCTGATAAAGGAAAAAATTCAGCAAATGAAGAGCGAGAGCAGAAGTCCATCGATGTCATAATGTAAAAAAGTGTGTTTGTGTGTGTTTTTCTTATAGCAAAGCCACAAAGGGCTATCTGCTCAGCCCACCGAGGGGAATCGAACCCCTGATTTTAGCGTTGTAATGTAAAAAAGAAAGAAGGAAACTGAAACGGAAACCGTTGAAAATTGTAGATATTAAGCGTTGAAGATTCGCGTTTTTAAACACAATGAACTACATCCATCCAATTAGTGAGCTTGTAAACCATATGAATAATTCTTTGTCAAATAAAATGTTTACGACGTAACTAGTGATGATAAAAAATATCAAATTGTAATAAAATTGATCAAATCTAAAACTAGATCGAAATCAAGTGGTGAGAAAGTCTATTTAACGTTAAAGTAGAAAAATACGAATCCTGGTACATTCTAATGATAGGTATGGAAATATATTTCAAAATACAACTTGAACAGTAATTAATAGGGCGAAATAATTCCATATTACATATAATACCCTGCATCATCGCCACCAACACGCTTCAGCACTACCATAAACCTCATTTCTAATAACAGAGAAAGTAAATAAAGTTTGGCATCAGAACTTCAAACAATTCAATCGGCAGAAAAGTGTGTATATGTTTTCCTTATAACAAAGCCACATCGAGCTATCTGCTGAGTGCACCGAGTGGAATCAAACCCATGATTTTAGCGTTGTACGGCAAAAGAGTAGAAAAAACATAATCAGTCAATACTTATAACACCCAAAAGAAATTATTATCCGGGTAGCCCACAAAATTTGAAAATTCTGAAAAACGGCCATTTAGAAATGCGAATATCAATAAAACTGCGATAGTTTTATCCAAGAATAGTTTTTTTTTGTATTAATTGAGAGTAACGGAAGGAAATAAACACTTCCTGGAACAATTCTGAAGCGTTCTGCACGATGTGTAAAATTTACTGAATAAAACGAGTAATGCTTTAGATGTAATTTTTAATATATAATTACTTTAAATGTGTCATTTTATTTAAAATATCACCACACTTGCTAATTCACTTCTATAAAGGCGTAAAATTTCATTAAAATGCAAACCGAGATATAACAATAGACTTACATTTTTGTTCTACTCATATATATAACGCAACATTTGAATGCATGATTTAATAAATTAAAAATCCTATTGCAATCTCCATTCAAGTTATAGAAAATCTTAAGCTTTTCATTAATTGCCCATTAGAATGCAGAGTAAAAGCAGTTCACACCTAACCTCGTTTCTTAAGATATTCAACCCACTCCCCTCTTTGATAGTTCAGGGGTAACACAGAAGGTTTATAACCCCAAAAATTGGACTTCGATAACTTGGATGGCAGAGCAGACATGGGCCATTGTGTAGCTTTGCGCTTAAAAACAAATAAACTCAGAAATATACGTGACTAAAAACATGGCAAAATTGCTAAGTGTACATGTCTTCCCTATCGCTAAGTAATATTATTAAAAATCGTGTTTTAAAACACTGATTATTTCATACATGTCGCAAAACGTGAGATATTATTGACTCGGACGTTTAAATTCGATAGTCCAATAAAAGTGTTGGTTTATATAAACTTAAAGTAAAACTAATTTATGTTATTTTTCAAAATATGATAAATTTTAAGCCATAGTTTTTAAAGCTGGATGAAATGCAGAGTAAAAACTCATTGACGTTTATTCATTTATCTTTACTAAACGTTCAGAAACGGCCAATTCATCTATCTATAATTTCAACAGAACGTTACGGATTAAAATACTGAGGACTAACTGATAGACCAAAGTATTTAATATTTGTTTGTTTTTTAATTTCGCGCAAAACTACACGAGGGCTATCTGCGCTGGCCCTCTTTAATTTAGCAGTGTACGACTAGAGGGAAAGTAGCTAGTCATCATCACCCGCCGCCAACTCTTGGGCTAATCTTTTACCAACGAATAGTGGGATTGGCCGTTACGTTATAATACCAGTCTTCAATATTCCTTCTTAAGTTCATACACAGAAAAACACAAAACGAAAACTAATATCTATATTATTGTAATTCTTAAAACTGACGTAATCAGAGTTCGATACGTTTATTTTACTTCAAATATCAAGAACATTTTGTACTTCTTTCATATGTATCATAACAAAATATAAATATTTCCCAATGTTGTAGTTTTGTAACAAATAGTATGTGTCACTATTTTTTTCAAATCACCGTTTTAATTATTTGTACTGAAAGAAGTTACTGTAACTGACTGCTTATGTTGTTATATATGTATTACCTGTACCATTACAACAACAGCCAAATGTACAACGTTTATACACTTTCTTTTGGTGACTAAAATATATTTGAAATATTATTTAAATAACCAAACACCGCACTCCAGAAGAACGCGGAATAACGACAATAGACACAAAAAGAAATGAGCGCTTTTCTATTTTAATGTTGATTTCTTAATATTCGTAATGAAAGCTTAAGATACGAAACTGAAAGTCATCGCAAGGACACAGTTATATGGAAACAGTGGCGCGTTGGCAGCAAATCATGTTCAGGTAGACAATTGTCAGCAAGCTACTCAGATTGGAGCTCTCAGATAGGCAGTCCTGAGAGAGAGTTTACTCTAGATCCGGTATATTCCTGGTTGTATCTTTGGCACTATATTTCATATACCATTATAAAGATCCAGTATATCCCTAGTTATGTCTCTGGTATTAAATTTCATATACCACTAGACAGATCCATAAAAACTCCCTCTATATCCACTCGAAATAAATTCGGCTTTGTTTTAATTATTAGAAAACCTTAAAGTCCATAACACATACTTTATTCAGCTCACTCACTTTACTGAAGAAACTGAACTAAAACAGTTTTGGTATCAAATGCTCAGAAACACACATATTTGTATATATAAAGTAAACCAGAAGTACATTACATTTTAAATCTTAAACTTGAATGAGTGATAAAGCTTTAATCTGTGATTCTGTCTTTCAAACGATGATCACATTCATATATTTTTATATGTTGACACTTTTTGTTATTGTAAATCAAGCTTTCCCATTTTTATTGAGATATGAAAGAAGTTGTTCCACCTTAAAACCAAAGTACACAGCTGAAAATCACACTTCTGTCAAATTTCAAACCCAGTTTGACTCGGTGATATATGTAATACAACTTTAAATGTTATGTTTCATTTTAGTTTTAAGTATTAAGTATTCCTCAACAACAAATTGTATCATTTCAACCAACCTAACTAGAAACAAGCCTTTAAAAAAATGAAGTCATTTGTATATTTCACGTTTCTATTTAAACAGAAGATTTTATTTGAGTTTATCAGCTCAGGTTTTGTTAAAAAACTTTAAAGTAATAAACTAAAATCTTTAGTAGTGAAAGAGATATATGAAATTTGGATAAAGAAATGGTGAGTTTGAAGCAGAAATAACTGACTACGTTTCAAGAGACTGATTATACAGTAAGAGTAATGACTCAATGTTTTCGTGGCCACAGACTCAGCATCCGGAATACCCGGAAATGACAATAACCAGTGAATCAATAACGTCATAGATCTGTTTCAACAGAATAGAAGTCCATACATTTGTGAACATTTGTTCACTTCACATATCAGTTGACCGCCAACCCTCTAACCATTAAATATAGGTATTAAAGGATAACAGTAAATAATACTTTTTTGTCCCCACAGTTTCCCCACATCTAAGCAGTGAATGACTTCGGGGAAGTTTCCAACTTTGTCATTTTTCAAAATTCCCGATATTCCCAATCACTAAACAACATATACTAACTGGTATGTACATTATAATGAATTATCAACAATTGGTATTATGAACTTTTCTCTAACAATATATGATCCCCAGCAGCACAGTGGTGTGGTATGTCTGCGGACGTATACTACCAGAAACTGGGTTTCTATTCCCATGGTGTGCAGAGCATAGATAGTCCTTTGTGTAGCTTTGTGCTTAATAACAAACAACAACAATCTCACATTAGATAGACGACAGTTCGCTTTCAAAGAAACGATAAATTGAAAAACTGAGTGTTGAAGAGATTAAAATTGTCTTTATAACATGTATATAATATTGCTAAATTGAGGAAAACTTATTGTGTCGTAGATGTAAAATGACACCTTCCAACTAAAGAGTGGTTGGTTCTTATGTTATAAAAAATTATTTCATAATTTACAAACATACTAACTTTTACGAGTGATGTAATTTCTTCCAATAACAATTTATATCAGAAATAAGTTTTCAATATTAATATGCCATAGCTATTATGTGAAAATTAAGTTTAAAAACACAAGAAAAACTATAAGCTACATCATAAAACGTAATAAAAGTAATCGTACGGTATTATAAAACTCAAGATTGTCTTATTATCTTTTGTTGCAGACAAATGTAGGAAATCTAGTGTAGAAACATAACTTACGTATCTAAATGTCTTCTTGCCACACACGTATTATTACTGCTGCTTTGGAAAGAGCTGATACAATGTTTAGCACTTCAGAACAAAGATACAATGAAGCATGAATTACAAGAATCGTAGTTTGTTATATTTTTCCTGAAACGTTATCACTAAAGAACGAATAGCAGGCGAATTAGATTGAGCGAGTGTTTGTTAAAGCAAAAATAAGCTCATTTTTATAGACAATCGATTTACGATTGTGATGAACTGATTTTACAGCTTCTTACACATAGTCGTAACCTGACAATCGTGAATTTATTCTTTATGCTTCATAAACATAAAGAGACAACATGCCAGTAAACTAACATAAGTAAAAACGTTATTATTTGCGTAGAAAACAAGAACAATTAATGGATATCGTATCTGCTAACTTCGTACAGAACGTGCCAAATTAACTTCATAACCATCAGGAAGTTCTCGAGCCGTTAAACCAGCAACTACAACATCGTATCCAATTATGACTGTAGAAAGTACCCTAGTTATTAAGTAAAATGGAATGTGTTGCCAGGTTGTAAATTATGTGATACAACTTACTCTAGCTTAAAGATGTCAAAATAAAATCAGTAAGATGATGTCTAAACTTTATTCAAAATTCAAATCTCACACAATAGAAGTTTAAAAAAGCAAATTACACGTCTTTCATAATCTAAATTTCTTAAAAGATCTCAAATAAAAACAGAGACATGTTACAGAGAAGCAATTATAATTATAAAAAACATAAAAGACTGCACCATAACTAAATTCTAAGCTTTCTCTATGCTAGCCACCTAAAACGAATAATATATATTTAGTTAACAAAGAAAGTTTTCTGAGTTCTTTGGCTTATAATGAACAAATTCACGAGCTTAGACCCAAGGTGAACAATACATATTTATTTAACTAAGAAATTTTTTCAATCGTTTGGCTTATAATGAACAAAGTTGTGAATACTAAGTATATTTAATATATTTGACATGATATTGTTCAGGAAGGAAGGACGTAGCAGCTCTGGAACTGTAAGTCCCGTAATGTTTGAAACAAAGAGAGACATAAGCTGAATGTGCAGTTAGCAAATGAGATAAGATCACTGAATGCATAAATTTCAAAGTATATCCACATGATAAACTATTACTACAATTCTGAGAGTAATGTTCTTACGTTATATCAATCAACAGTTGTATGTTTCTTACATCCTGCATATAGAAATTGTTATAGACAAGAAAGTAACCAAACCAATTGTTTTACTGATGTAACGAGAAAAACCAGTTTCATGTCATTACTCTATATCCAGGGTTAGAAAGGTTTATCTCACCATTTACAGCCAAAATGATTCCTTTATTTCGATTACTGGCGCCTATTCCACATATCTTTAAAGGTTTAATATTTGACTCTGAATTAACCTCGACTGTATGTTCGACCCCAGTGATTTTGCGTTATTACTGATTACGTATTCCGCTCCTGTTATTTTCTTTATTTCTTATTAGTTTAGCATCATTATAAGGTCAACGATTTTACTATTTTAATGCAATAACGTAATGTTTTAGCCCATACAAGTAACAATTGGTTTGGTTTGAATTTCGAGCAAAACTAAACGAGGGCTATCTGCGCTAGCCGTCCCTAATTCTGCAGTGTAAGACTAGAAAGAAGGCAGCTAGTCATCAACACCCACCGCCAACTCTTGGGCTACTCTTTTACCAACGAATAGTGGAAATAACCGTCACATTATAACACCCACACTGCTGAAAGAGCGAGTATGTTTGGTGCGAAAGGGAATCAAACCCGGGACCCTCAGATTACGAGTCGAGTGCCTTAACCACCTGGCCATGTCGGACCAATACAAGTAAGGAATTCAACCGTGTTAGACGTGAAAACTCAACAGAGGAATGCATGTTTCCTCAACCACTTTTATGTTTAAAATATGTATATGTTATAACAATTAAGCCAATGACTGTATAGCACTTTATTACAATTTTTCTGTTTTTAAGGGCAAAGTTACACGACATGATATCTTTATTGTGCTAACTGTGGGTATCGAAACATAATTCTGAGCAATTATAAATCCTCAAGCACACCACTGAATCACCTAGGGATGCGTTTAAGATGTCTTTGAAACTATCCAACTATAGCCAAATTTCCTCGGATGACTGGAAAAGAAAAGAATGCCTGCGTCACAACTTTGAACGTATCACGAGCGTGTGCAAAGAAACACTTTTAAGGCAAATAATATTATCTTGAGTCGTTCATTTTTTCTTCACTGTGTTGATCCGACTAGTTAACAACTTATCTTTCTGCTTTTGCCACTTCGTAAGGAAATCTCCTTTAATCGGAGCAGTCTTTTATACTGCAAGCACGTCATTAGTTAGATTAGAAGTACTGTTCTTTCTGCCTGTGAGCAAATAAGCAGCTGATTCTGACACAGCGTTGCCAATGAACGGGCTAGCGATCCGACTGACAGGCTTGCTATTCTACAATGGAAAAGGCATGTCGGTCTTTCCTGATTGTTACTGTCTGTGTTCTACTCTGGATAAGGTTTGTCAGAAAAAGTTTTAAAAAATAATTATAAATCTTTGAAACTTAACTACGTGATGCGTTTATTAACACGTTGTTTTAGAGATCAGAAGCATTATCTCTCATCTTACTCCAATTTTGTTGATGATGTAAAAAGACAGATACAAAGCTTGAGAGGTTTTGTCTACATTTATTTAATACTTGATTACATTACATTTTCCAAACTCATGACGTTTCTTTACTAAGTCAAAATTTTGAAAATGTGCAGCAATTACTGCTGAAAAATGTGTCATTAAAAATATGTTTTGAAACCAATACAATTAAATACTGTCAAAGATTTTCGTATCTTCCAAATACTGGAATTGGAAAAAAATATTGAAGGAAGAAACATTAAACAACATCTGACATTAAAAATTTTAAAACAATAATTTTAAAATATATTTTACTAACATAAAAACGAGGTTGATTCTAGTATCCCTCGCTAGTACAGCGGAGTGTCTACGGATTTATAACTCTAAAATCAGCGTTTCGATTCCCCTGGGTAGCCTCCGTAGATAGCCCGATGTAGCTTTGCTATAAAAAAAAATACACACACTTGATTCTAATGGAATTTTCGTTTGGTTATAATTCTTCCTCGAAAGCTTCCTTAAGTAAGCCTAAACACATTATTTACAAAAAAATATTCTATTTAAGTCCATATCAAATGATACTTAAGATAAATTTAGATACCATGACCACATATGTTGCATATAATATTAATTATTTGGTCATAGAAACAAGTTGACTAATGTTTTTCACTGTATATTTGACTTAATGACTGTTTTAAATGCTAACAATTAACTAACAACTCACTATCAACAAAATATTTATGACTGGTAGCTTATTTTAGTATTAGCAAACCAACAAGAATCTTCTCTTTTTATTATGTTTTTGTGATTTTACTGTAATTGCCTTCAAACCCTTAAGTCAGTAAAATTTCGTCTTTTATAATTTTATAATTAGAGGACTTTTTTATTTAGGAAATTTAAATAGTCTTTAAGGTTTTGAACTATACAAGGCCTTTAAAACGCCTTCCTTCAAGACTCTTGGCACGTTTTCAGCAGTTTTAACCTTTAAACGTTACTAAGTCTCCTTTCTTAATAAAGTTTGATATGTTTTTTTTTTATTTTAACACATTAAATACTACTAAGATTTCTTTCTTCAGGAAACATGATGATTTTTGATGTTTTAATCCATTAAATGTTACTAAGTCTCCTTTATTGAAGAAGCTTGGTGAATATCAGTGATGTCGAGAAAACCCACTTGTAGAGAAATATATATGTAAAAACGGCTCGTTTGAGTTGAGAAACTATTTTACGTAGAGGAGCGAACGTTTCGACCTTCTACGTAACATATTTTCTCAACTCAAACGAGCAGTTTTTACATATATAAGCCTGGTGATTGTTTGGAATCACGATCCTTTAAAACTCTACTAAGATGTCTTTCTTCAGAAAACTTGATGATTCTTCAGGATTTCAAACTTTTCAATATTAAATACAACATTAGTTTTTGTCATAGTTTTATTTTTGCCTTAGATGTTTTCGATACTTGAGTTGAATAAATACCGCAAACCTTTATATATCGACTTCCAACGTTGATAATAATCTCTGGTTACATCTTCTGCACGGTCAGGTTCTCCGATGCGATTTTCCGCCAATTCTATCATCAATCAGTTCTGTTCGTCACTAAAATTTAAGATTGATTCTTTTTCAGCATCATCGACGTCGCCATAATTCATCATGACTACTCTATAAAACTTGTCTGCCAATAGCACGTGACATACATGCTCCGCCCTAAATAAATCATTCTCACCCAACCGCGTTGTAGTCGCCCTATATTCACCATAATGTCTACCCGATAGACGAAACCCCAAGAAAATATACGGAAGCTCTTTTCTTAAGATTTATTAAAGTTTTAAGGGGAAAAGTGTTAATTAAACGTTCATACATAATAAAATGAGTTGATCCTCGTTTTCGTATCATGATTACACATATACTGACTACATATACCTTATACCAGTCTTGATAATTGTACACTTAAAGCCGCCATCCTTTGTCATTAAGTTTACCTTGTAATTATAGAGTACGTGTCATTAATGTGCTGAAACGCTTAACACTAAATTATTTCATTTATTGTGATACATCACAGTTTAATATTTTACTTTTTAATCATGTGTTCTACATTTTCAGCGTCTAGCTTGTTTGTAACGTCAAATTTTTTGTTACAAATATTTATAAGTTAAGCTTCCTTAACTACATGAATCTTCATTATATTAAAAATTATTTTTTTATACAAGCTCAAAAATCAAATAGTAAGAGGTCAATTTAATCACAAAATAAAGGTAAATGGTTTTATAGATTTTTTTTACATTTCAAATCAAGTGATATTTTCTCATTACCGTTGCCAGAACCCACACAGTAAAGGTAACTGTTTTACCAAGGTTATACTGTAAAGAAATATTGGACTAAAACGTTTTCATAGATTTTCAGAATGACGTTTGAGTAACTAACATATATATTTTAATATCATCAAAAGGTCAAACAAAATATGATGTAAAAGAAATATGATGTGACTCTTGACGACAAGAGTGACTTGCACGTGCTGGTAACTATATCTTATTCCAATTAGAAATGTTTATCAAACACTAAAATCCTTGTACAAAAATATACAAGTCTCTTATTTTAGTTTAAGATCAGAAAGAGGAATTATCAAATAAGCCACAACTCTAAACTGAGTAACGTCCTTGCTATACTAACTCTTGAATACCTGTAATATCGAATGACAATATCTTTTAGTTTCACAATTACTTGCTTTTTTGCTAGAGAACAAACAAACTAGTAATTTTTAAAAGTTAAAGAACGTTTCGAAATCTGTTAGTGTCATATCAATTCTGTGTTGGTATCAATCTTTATTGGTGATTATATTCCGTTCGTAAAAACTAATTAACGCTGACTTAATGTAAAGTTTTATCTTAAAATTTTCAGAAACAACAAGATAATGTCGAGTTTTATAAATTATGCCATTTCTATCATAATGTAAACGTCAGAAGAACTACATGCTACTTTTTTGAGCTACACATTGTATAAAACTACTGGTGCAACAATACAATCAACTCTCGTGCAAACTATTTATAATTTTACGACTCTCAAGTTTGTGTATAACTTGTTATAATGTATTTTTATTAGTAGCCTAAGTGTACGTTTTGTGAATAATATATTTATACACTAGTATTATCCTCATATACATCATTTACTTCTGTAAACCAAATCCAAATGTCGTATTGAATGTTTGGTGTCGAAAGGATATATTTAGTTTGTAGAATGTTTTATTAATTCTCATTTTTAATATTATATTAATGCCATCTGGAATCACACTGGACAGTTTTACTTTATGCTCTCCAACCATGTTTGTAGAATATTGAATGGTGAGGTAATAACTGACATCTTTAATCTATATGATTATGTGAACCTATTCATCTCAGGTTCTCAAACTACAGATCATAACGAAGTCTGGAATGTCCTCAGAAAATACATAAATCTGTATTATCTCCGGTAGTCTCTAATTAATTCAGTATTTTTTTTACTAGCCATCTTCTCTCAGCTAGAGTAAAAAGCGGTAAAAATGCAAGAAGTCATCACTATGATGTATTTTAAGCAGTACGTAAGGCTAGCTAATGGATGTTAATTTTTCCATCACATTACAGTCCGCAAAAGTCCTTAAAAAGTTCCAACGTTTTTTGTTCTATAGACGCTCAGTTTGTTTAACTTTCTGAACTTTTGTCAAAATGGTAGATGGACAGACAGAGATCTAGTTAAATAATCAAACATTTTATTTAAATTATTCACATAAAATTTTCTTTTTAAATTATTTTCAGAGATATGTTAAATTCAGTCAACCTACTGCGTATCTAAAGCAATCATTAACTGTGAGACAGTAGGTAGAGAGAAGCAGTTCTAGTTTATTACAAATTACCGTCAGCTGTCTAGTAATCTTGTATAATGTACACTCGTAGTGTTACTAAGTCTCCCCAAGCAGTTCTTTAAAATTGTTCACTAAACGAAAACTATGTGAAGAACTGTAAACATTTTATAAAATTCGTACACTTTCTGAACGTCTTTAGTCTGTTATTTACTAATAATTGTATTCTCACGGTAATAACGTTCCATATATTTAATTATTACATTCTTACAATAATAACGTTCCATATATTTCAGCAGTTATGTATTAATGATTGTATTCTCACAGTAATAATGTTCCATATATTTAATAATTACATTCATACAGTATAAACGTTCCATATATTTAATTATTACGTTCTTATGATAATGACTTCCATATATTTCAGCAGTTATCTATTAATGATTCCATTCTTATGGTAAAAACACAGTCCATATTTCAGTCGGAGAAAGTCATACAGTTGCTGCTGTTCTTCCTACTGTAACCATGTAACGTACGTTTGAAAAGAACCCTAAAGGTAACTTTATGAAACCCGAGGGCAGGTACTCAAATACAAAAGAAGATAAGGAAAGTTTATAGCTTTTTATAGGGAAAAAATCAGTGGTGGATACAGGATTTTTTGGTGTGTGTGTGTGTGGGGGGGGGTGATCGACTAAGTAACAGTGACTTAAACCCGACCCCAAGTAAACTTTTCCTTGTTACTGCAACGTAAATTTCATGGAATTAATTTAGAAACAAAGAAAAGAAACACATATGACTGAACTCTCATTTATTGATTTTATTCTAAAATATCAAGTTACAAGTAATCGTACAGCACTATACTGAATCGCACAACATAGTGCATGTGACAATGAACTTTCATATATTCCTAAATAACATGTTACAAGTAAACATACAACAAAAATAATCTAATTGAGATGATCAGTACTTTATATTTCCCATTAACCTACACAATTTTGGTGTGGCCAGTGGGGGGATGCATCCCCAACCCCCACCCCTCTGTATCCATCCCTGAAAAAAATTCTGATTCTTGTATAGCTTTATTTTTGCAGATCGTTTCAAAATTTTCAATACTCTTAGTTGTCTCACTTTTAATCCGGTCAAACTCTAGCGTTTTTTGTTATTGTTGTTGTTGCTTCCTATGATCGATAAACAACTGTAATCCTATTTTTATTTCGGTTCAGATAGGGTCCCATGGTCACGTAAAAGCTTCTGTTTCATATCAGAAAAGGACAACGTACAGAAAGAAGATCTTAAGTGGACACGGTTATCTACTATCAGGCTTCTTTATTTATTTGGAAAATTCAATTGTTCAGACCAACATTGTACGAAAGTAAGCCTACTCATGCTCATATAAAACTGATTTGTCATTATTTGCTATTGCCTTCTAAGTAACAATATTCTGGGAATAAGCGACTCCTCGATCCGTGGCAATATTCATGTATACGTAAACAAATATTCTTAACCTGCTGTTGACTATGTTTTCTCAACAGTTCCTTCATGCAACAAACTCAACATGGAAGAGAATTATCAAGGTACATACAAATGAAGATCATCCAGTTCGAATATCTTGTCTTATCTATATTACCCTTTCTCAGCAAAGTTACTTAACTTTGTAGTTTTGTGTGTGTAATCACAAGTAAAAAGGAATATTTTACTTAAACATCTATCGATTTTAAAAGTACGCACAAAGTCTCTCCCTCCTTTTCTTTTTTTGTCTTCCAATGAACGTGAAAAATCCTCGACAGTTTTGTCCTAAAATCTAACAGTAAAACCACGGAGGTCTTTTAAGCTTGGAAATGTTTGTTTGTTTGTTTGTTTTGGAATTTCGCACAAAGCTATTCGAGGGCTATCTGTGCTAGCCGTCCCTAATTTAGCAGTGTAAGACTAGAGGGAAGGCAGCTAGTCATCACCACCCACCGCCAACTCTTGGGCTACTCTTTTACCAACGAATAGTGGGGTTGACCGTAGCATTATAACGCCCCCACGGCTGAAAGTGCGAGCATGTTTGTCGCGACGGGGATGCGAACCCCCGACCCTCGGATTACGAGTCGAACGCCTTAGCACACTTGGTTATGCCGGGCCAGCTTGGAAATTGGATATTGACATGAAATAGTACCTGTCCTGTGCAAGTACTCGTGATATATAAAAAACCACTGAAGGAATTCTTCAGCGAGAGTCACATTAGGCTGTTGATTAAATGTAATGTAATCTAATTCTTTCATATCTATATAAATAATACGCTTGCGACAGTATGTTCGGGTATTTTCTTGCAAATTTCTCGATCAAACGTCACAAATCTCATATTATTAGAACGGCCTTTGTCCGAGAAATCCTGATTGCATATTGGCCTTTCCATTCAGAATCACCTTACCAAACAGTTCAATGCAACGAATACGGTATACAGTAACACAACGTCTTTTTCAACTGTAGTTTTGAATTTGCAAAGTATTTCACACAAACAAAACCTGACACGCGTGTAATTACCAAAAAAATTAACATTACACTGAAAAAGTTTTCATAAAATTGTAAGCATGTGGTTTTAAATGACCTGTGCATGCGTATTTTAGACTTAAATAAATTGAGAACGCCTATAGAAAATATTTGCTTTACTGTTCAATAGTTTAACATTAGTTCATCTCAAACACATTTTAGCTACTTTTTGTTTTTTGGTGCGAGTTTTATTCTTCGTTTCAGTATGTTTTTGTTAGTTCCTTTGTTTCAAGTCCCAAAACTATGTCATACAGTGAACACTCATAACTGTTTTCATACTCTATACACTATTATAAATAACATTACTGTACTGTTTACTTTACGTGTAGTTTTATCAAATAAATTACGTACGTGGAGTTTTATTAAATAAAGTTACTTCTACATGAGTTACTTTGTCTGAGCAAATAAGATTTTTACAAATATACCAGAATTTATCTATCTAACACGTAATTTCAGCAAGATAGCGTAGCTTGAATGGCGTGCGTAAAAATAACAGAATAAGGAAAATTCAAGCGAATGGCATGAAAACTATGTTTTGCTGTTAGCGGCCAGCATATAACATTCCCTCTACCTTTTTTCTGTCTGTCCTTCGGTCAGTTGAACGACCCATTTGTTTCAAACTCCATTCATCCATCTATTTGTCCGTCTACTCAACCTTCCATAAAATGTGATCTGAGTAAGGGAATGGCTATCTTGTTTCTTGAAAACTGCGGTAAGTATTTAATTGTACAAATGTCCCCGCGCTGAGCAAAGCATTTATTTCGTTGGCCTCTTGGAGATTGTAGGAGAGATAATGTTTGTTTGTTCATAGTAACTATCTATTAACGCCATCTTTTTCATGTTGAAGCTTTGTGTAACTCTGAATCTTCGAAATAATCCATAAATATATCTTTTAAAACAGGACATAAAGGATATTCCATTGCCAGACCTTTGGCTTGTTGATAAAATTTATCATTAATTTTAAACACGTAATTTACTACACAAAGTTTAGTAAAATTAATTATTTATTTGATATGTTCTAATGGTTGTTCTTCAGTATTAAATAACCTGTTTAATAAAATATGCAGAAAATGTATAAGATATATAAACAACACTTAAGGGTTTTTTAACTACGTGAATGATAGAAATTACATTCATTACGGATTCCAATAAACGTGAATTAGCCTTCTTAAACATTCTCGCTATAAAACACAATAATAATTTAAAATACAGTGTATTTAGAAAACCTTTAGCCGGCAACATACTACCACATTATAACACCAACCACCTTATATCAAAAACTAAGTACTTTTTTACACATATGCTTGGCGTTCCATTAATACATGTTATAATATTAGAAATATAAACAAAGAAAAATATATTTAAAAGCTGTAGCAGTAGATATAGGGCATGACCCTACAACTGTTGACAGAGCTTTCCAAAACAAATGATCAACAAACACCTACGAATGAAATATTCTGAATAAATGACATTAAAAACATCTCAAACAAGTTAACAGCGCACCATTTTTTTCCTGGAATTTCGGGAAGAACTGCCAAAGGTTTTCGACTGAAATATTACAAAGTATCATTCATCCCACAAAACAAAACTGCCAACCATTTATAAAACCCAAAGATCTAAGACTAAAAAAAAATTGACAATAAAGCTGTAATTTACAAACTTAGATTCGTGGTAAACTGTACATAGGACAGAAAATAGAAAATTAGAACAAGATTAAAAGAACATGACATAAAGAACACTAGTATGACATAAAGAACATGATATAGAGAACACTAGTATGACATAAATCATGGTAACATTATGCCCTCTACTGTACTTAAACATTTCTGGAACTGTGGTGGTCATTATGAATGGAAAACTGTAAAGATCTTGAGAAATGTACAAACAAACGTGGAAAGGAACTTCAAAGAAAATAGTTGTATAATTAAAATGTGTTTCTGTAAACAGGGACGAGGGACCAATTAATATGTCCCATTGGAATACTTGTTTATCATAAGTAACCACTCATTTACAACTTACTCTTCATCTCTTGTTTTCCAATCTTGTTTCTAAAAATGAACTTACCCATTAACGATTTGTAGCTGAATATAGTCTAAACTAACACTGTAGATATTAATACTAGCCTTGATGATGGTGATTGTAACCGAAGATAATCGGTTGTAAGTAATAAATGTTTTTCTTTCACTGTTCCAAAAAAGCCGGCTTTTGTGTTTTTACTTATAATATAAAAAAAAAACATATTAAAGATATTTGTTAAGAATAAATGGTCCAAAATCATTTTATGAATTCTACCAGATTAGGAGATATAGGTTAATATAAGTTTGTATATTAACTAAGTTATAAAATAATCGTCACGATCAAATCAAAGAATAAAATATAAACTAACTATATAATAATTCTGGTCGAATACGTAAGACAGCCGTATTAGTGAAACTCAAAAACATTTCACTTTGTGTTTACTAACAAGAGGCCCTGTATGGCCAGGTGGTTAAGGTGCTCGATTCGTAATCTGAGGGTCGCGAGTTCGAATCCCGGTCGCACCAAACATGCTCGCCCTGTTAGTCGTGGGGGCGTTATATTGTAACGGTCAATCCCACTATTTGTTGAGAAAATAGTAGCCCAAGAGTCGGGTATGGGTAGTGATGACTAGGTGCCTTCCTTTTAGACTTACACTGTTAAATTATGGATGGCTAGCGCAGATAGCTCTCATGTAGATTTGCGCGAAATTCAAAACACAAACAAACAAAACAAACACTGACAAGAAGTTGTTCTGACATGTCTCCTTATACAAAGTCAATTAGTCCTTTATCTAATATCATCTCACAACTTTCGAAAACACTAAGCCTTTCTTTAAGATTGACATGAAAGTTTTTTGATTAACGCCCTTCACTGTAACTGTTGAGCTAGAACAATGCCATCGACTGCGGTACTTTAGTAATAAACTGTCACACCTGTATGCATTCGTATTTAATAGTAACTTACCTGTTGTTAGTTACCTCGAGTTTTACTGCTTACACTGTATAACAATTTTTTTGAAAAGTTTTGCTTCCTGAAGAGCTTTTGCTGATTGTGACAGGTACCTGGTGGGTATGCACAAATATAGTTTTGGTTTTGCTTCATCACGTAGAAACTCTGAGAAATAGACAATAACCGGCAATAACGTATTTAATTGAGTTTATGTTTCTAATACGCTATTAAGTTCAACATAATTAAAAGTGTTTTGCTCTTGATTTTCGTTTGTATTCAATGTCCGGTGCATCACGTTGCAGTGTCCAACAGTAGTCAACAAGCATTGACGGATTCCAGTTGCCCTGATATCGTGAAACCTGGTGAAACCTTTCACCGTGTTCGTCAGTGACAGCACCGAGACTCGCGGGAAAGAAGTCCAAGTGTAAGTGGAGGAAATGAATCTTGAGTGACATGTTGCACTTCATTCTTTTGTATGCTTTGAGAAGTTTGTCTACCAGCTAAATGTAATTTGGGGCTCTGTAATTGCCAAGAAAATTGTCAACAACGTCTTTGAAGGCTTTCCAGGCAATCTTTTCCGGCCCAACTAACAGATCTTCGAGCCACTTGTTACTCATAGCATGTCTGATTTGAGGGCCAACAAAAATGCCCTCTTTGATCTTGGCCTCAGTTATTCTTTGGAACATCTGTTTAAATAACGAAAACCTTCGCCTTCTTTGTTCATTGCTTTCACGAAATTCTTCATAAGTCTCAATTTTATGTGAAGAGGAGGCACAAACATCTTTGCCAGGTCGACAAGCGGTTCATGCGCCACATTTTTCTGTCCTGGAACTAACTTTTTACGGAGTTGCCAGCTCTGTCTGGAATAATGTGACTCTTTGGCACGATTGTCCCATTCACAGATGAAACAACAGTACTTTGTATAGCTGAGCTGCAGTCCCAGTAACAGAACAACAACTTTCAGATCTCCACAGATATTCCAGCTGTAGCTGCTCTACTGGATGTGCTTCAGCAACATTTTCATGTTCTCGTAGGTTTCTTTCATGTGTGATGCATAGCCAACAGGTATTGAAGGGTGAACGTTCTCATTGTGTAACAGAACAGCTTTGAGGCTTAACAATGATGAATCAATAAAGAGACGCCACTCTTGCGGGTCATGGTCACAATCCAAAGTAGAGAACAATCCTTCGATATCAACACAGAAACAGAGACTGTCAACTTGTGCAAAGAATTTGGTTATATGATCTTGGCGGCTTCGAAAAAACAGAAATTTTCGTAGCTGGTGACAGCAAACACCATTCCTGCAGTCTCGAACCCAACAATTCGGCTTTTGCTTTTGACAGACCTAAATCTCTGGCCAGATCGTTTAATTCTGACTGTGTTATAAGATGTGTATCGCCTGAGGAGTACGGCTCAAAATCCGGATCAATGTCACTGCCAGTTCCCTGCATTGCATTACGACATTGACGAGACATGGTGGCCGATACCAATCGTCCAGTAAAACGTCTATAACATCTAACTTACTTGTTACAGTGCTATTGAGGTAATGCTATATTCTGAAACAATACGTACACACTATAAGGTCTATATTAATCCAATGAGCAGCATCTGTGTATGCAAGCCACTTTTATAGCCTGCTGAGACAGTGTCAAGCTGGCTCTGGCCTGCCCAGGCATGCCCGGGCTGCATACTTCCACAGAACAGCTTCCAACCTGACCTGATTTCTAACATTTGTCAGATTTCATTCAGACTTTTATGTTAGGTTTCATTTGGAACAATGAAAAGGATAAAAAACAAACATGGTATAAAGCGTGTTAGGCCTCATTTGGAACAATGAAACAGGTAAAAACACAGTTGTGTTAGATTTTATTTGGAGCAATGAAACGGGTAAAAACAAACAGTTACGATTATTTTAATATGAGAATATGAAAACATAACAACTAGATATAATTAATGTAATATATGTTATTTATGTCATTGTTTGAAATGAAACTAACGAAGAAATAAACGAGCTACAACACAACGTATGTTAGTTTTCATAAATAACTATGAAAGCAGAACAAAAAAGCGAACTCACTATAATGTATGTTGACATTTTATTTGAAACAATCAAACACGTAAAAAATAAATACATTATAATGTACTCTAGATTTAATATATAGCTATAGAATCGTAAGAATGAAAAACTCATTTTTAACATATGTTAGGTTTGATCTGAAACAACGAAACATTGCAAAGAAATGAGTATTAAAATTCATTTAAATCACCGAAGAAGTTAAGAAGAGCACGCTGTAATGTAAATTAGGTTTAATTTGGAACAGTGAAATATATAACAAAAAACACAAGTGCAAAATATATCATACGTTTTCATAAAGCAGCACGACCCAAAGAAACAAACTCGCTGTAACAACCTTTAAATTTCAATCATTGCTTAAAGGTGTGCAGCAAAAAACATCCTGTAATATAAAGCATATAAAGCAGCATGTATTTTGTGGTATATTTTAAGTTTCATATCAAACACTGAATATTGTTAAAAACATATATCTTTTGTTCATATCACGTAAAGAAACAAAATGAGTTAGTGACATAAGCACTTTTCTCTAGAAAAAAAAACGAAGCTAAAGCCATCACAGATAATGCACGCGCTTTTGAAAACCACTACATAAATAAAAGTTATTTTAAAAACGTGACTAAACTCAGCAAAACCCTAAAAAACAAACGCTCTTTTCAAATCTTGTCTGAAACTAGCACATACACGTTTTTCAAACTGTGCCTATGAAACTCACCAAAGTTGGTCTTTAGAGAAATCGATCTACCTTTCCTATAAGTATATTATTTGCTGGAGACGTCTCGTAATTTCTTAATCAATTTGTATACTTATCTTATTTTTTTATTGTCAGAAAAACGAACAACACCACAACACCAACATTTGACTAATTCATCAAAATTTAAACATTTTATCCAAAGCGGATATATTTGAGAGAGCCTTATGCTTGCATCAACAAGAAGAAGAAAGAAATGCAAAAGAAAAGTAAATCTTATGTAACATAAATGCCCCTGGTGGCTCAAAAGTAAGTCTGAAGAACTATAACAATAAAAATGTGCTCGGTGGACAGACCATGAATAGCTTATTGTGTAGTTTTGTGCTTAACAGCTAATAAACATTTATGCTACATAAATAATTTGTGATAGCTTCCTGGTGACTAAGTTCAGCAATAATTTTTGTTCAATCCACAGTATTCAAAAACCTGATGGAAGGTTAGCATACACTTCGTTAACTGAAGGATAAGTGAACAGAGAGTTAGCACATACTTCGTTAACTGAAGGGTGAGTAAACAGAAGGTTAGCATACACTCTCTTTTATGTTTCTAATTGTACATCATGATTTTCATCTCTTTAAGTCTCTAGTTGTACATTACTTCATAATTATCTGTTTATGTTTCCATCTGTAAATTACCACATGATTTTTATCTCCTTATATGAGTAAGTTAAAAATTATTTTATGATTTTATCTCTTTACGCTTTTATTTTAGTAACGAAAGGTCCAAAAGGCAATAAGCTTATAATTCTCCATCATCCTTGCTGTTTTCAAGGGTACTTTACCACATAAAGTATCTCTGTGTTCCAGAACTACTTGAAGTCCTGAGAGACCTAGTATTTCAAAGTTTCCTTAACGAGGACCGTAATTATCTCTGATCAAGAGTTGCTTAAATTACAAAGAGGAGACTGAAACAAGGCTTTAATAGCCTTCCGATACACATCAAAGTAGCGTTGACTTGATCCTCTAGAAAAAAAATGTGGATACAAAGATCCACCATTTACCAATTAAGTTTGTTGAGCACATACTACATTAAGCCACAATGTCATGGGAACGTTGCAGTTTTGTCCAGAGAGTGTTATCTTGTAAACATCGCTTAAATTTAGTTAATAAAACCTTACAATTTGAACTTCACTTGCAAGAGTTTGTTTTTCAATTGATTTCTAAAAATGACACTAATACATGAACATTTATAGCGATGGTAAAATGGACCAGCATAGTCAAGTGGTTAAGGAACTCGACTCGTAATCTGAGGGTCGCGGGTTCGAATTTCCATCACACCAAACATGCTCGCCCTTTTAGCCGTAAGAGTGTTAAAGGTGACATTATAAGACTATTCGTTGGTAAAAGAGTAGTTCAAGAGTTGGCAGTGGGTGGTGATAAGCAGCTGCCTTCCCTCTATTCTCACACCCCTAAATTAAGAACGGCTAGCGCAGATACCCCTCATGAAGCTATGCGCGAAATTCAGAACAAACAAAAACCAAACCGATGATAAAAACAAAACAGCGTTATTAGTTAGATCATAAAGAGTCTCCAAGAATTCTTAAGCTTTAAGGTTTGTTTATTAGAGGATCAAACTCGAAGTGATTTTCTTAGACAAGGAAAAACATTCCTTTCATGTAACAATCTGAAACAATTTATAGAAGAAAGACTGCACTGCTTGTTTTCTTGGACTTTTTTACAGTACGTGTGTTCTAAAGTGTTCACCTCAAAAACGAAGAATTGTGTTTATTATCTTGAACTTTGATAAAAAATGAAGTTACATTATGTTGTGCGGTTAAATAAAAGACAAATCCAAATCAAATAGGAATCCTTTTAATCAATTACATAGCATTGTTGAGCTGAGTTCTGTCAACACCAATGGAAGTAACCACGTAACATCCTCATCTTAAGAAGTGACATCTGTCAGATTCGGCCTGATTCTTTTACTCTTTCTATTATCGAAAGCATATTAAGTCAAACCCTGAAAGCTACTCGATCTCTGGTACTCTGAGTCGTATCATCCTAATCCAACAAAACATAGTCTGAAAAGCTGAGTGCATTTGTGTTTTTTTAATCTTCAGGGATTTCAACGAGCAATATCTAGTCACTTTTTGTCAGAATGCCTTATTTCCTTATATATTTCTACTTAATATTGTTATTACTAAATTTGCTTTGTATCTTTTATACTTTAGTTCATTTGAAGTTCGATAAGCTCAACGACATTGACATAAAAATAATCTATATTATAAAGTTAAAACAAAATATGTCATTTCTGATTCAAAAACAAACTGTCGTTCAAGTGATCAATGAAATACTTTCATATGAAGAACAAACTGTAAAAACGTTACCGACATCTATGCAATCCGTATTTATAAATAATAAGTATACTGAAAACTAAACCGATAGATAATTTGTATACAGTATAAAATGAATCCCTAGAATTAAGAAGAAAAACTTTATTCAGTGAATAGAATTTTGTTTTGTTTTTCAGTCTTAATAATACTTCGATAACTAGCCACCAGCCCATCACTTTATCAAAGAACGTTCACCTTCAGTCCAAAAGTATAATTCAGTATAATTTGCATTAAATAAGCTCTTTTTCTAAATTACATCTTAAAATTATTTTCGATAATTTCCTGTACAATTACTTTGCATTATAATGTGCTATGTTTTGTAACTGAAAGGTTGGAACGATCCCACAAAGAGTTTCTTTTGTGGGGACTATTTATTTAAAACCTTTGGAATTTTTGCATGTTAGCAAATAATTTCAGGTGTTCTTTGTAATGTGATTCGATATACAGTGTATATAAAGAGTAAAGTCAAAAAATAACTTCATGATAAATTTTGTTAACCTACAGTGAGCATGACAAAAAAAAAAGACAGTAAACGAAATGTATAATATACAGTCAGCATCAAGTCAGTAGAAATGTATAACTGTGATAATTATCACAAGAAACCAAATAAACTAAAACAATCGAGTTTATGATTTAGATTTGTTCTTTGGCAAAAGATTTCTCGGAAACATTTGTCGCTGTCTAGGATCATTCCTCCTTGTAACTTCCGGAGGGTTTGTAAAATGTACTTGTGAAATACTTCAAAATATCACTGTCAATCATTGGTGTTGAAGTCCAAAAATGCTAAGAACAGTCTGGATGCGTTAGAATATAGAGCACGAAACAGGGCGACTGTGTCAAGAGAAGAACGTTTTTATTAGTCACCGGTTTGAAATGCAATAACGTTTCATCGATGATGTTCAAAAGTGTCTTCTAAGTGGGACATATAAAAGTTAGTCCTGCATGGTCACGTAAATAAGAAAAAAATGGAAACAAAAGTGTCAACTATTGATCAGTAAAGTGCTTTCGATCATAATATTTGTTACTCCAGTAGAATAATTAATATGTGAGAAACCAACAATTAAAGTGAACATTGAATGGAGAAGTTTATGAAAACAAGTAATATTTTCACCATCTAAAACTGTCAAAACTAGCTAAATTTAATATATGGCTAAAATATTAAAACCAACTATATTTTTGTAGTTTAATATATAACTAAAATGCCAAAACTAGCTAGATTTGTACTTTTGTATGAGACTAATGTGTTAAAATTAATTATATTTGTAGTTTAATACACAGCTAAAATGTTTAAACTAGCAATTTTTGTAGTTTAATACACAGCTAAAATGTTTAAACTAGCAATATTTGTAGTTTAATACACAGCTAAAATGTTTAAACTAGCAATATTTGTAGATTAATACATAGCTAAAATGTTTAAACTAGCAATATTTGTAGTTTAATACACAGCTAAAATGTTTAAACTAGCAATATTTGTAGATTAATACATAGCTAAAATGTTTAAACTAGCAATATTTGTAGTTTAATACACAGCTAAAATGTTTAAACTAGCAATTTTTGTAGTTTAATACACAGCTAAAATGTTTAAACTAGCAATATTTGTAGTTTAATACACAGCTAAAATGTTTAAACTAGCAATATTTGTAGTTTAATACATAGCTAAAAGGTTAAATCAAGAGAAAACTTTATGAAGGTAAGAAGCTTAGAAATGGGTCTCGAATGTGAAACAGATGCTACAAGACTGATATAAATTAGCTTCCAAGACAAAACAATTACACAAATAACAAATAATAGTACGGAAAGTAATCTAACATAACTATTATTTGTAACATGTTGTGCCTAACGATAAATTGCCTAGTCTCATTGTGTGGTCATTTATAAATAACATTCTCAAAACTCATCATAAGAAACGAAGCGTTACTTACATCCACGACGAAAAGAAATCAAATCAAGCTACCTAGCGTTACAACCGTTTCAGCTATATAAGAATGTTGATGTGGGTAGCATTCAGATATTCAAGCCTGATTATTTTGATCAAGTCACAGTCATTAAGTCTTTCAATGGAACATATTCTGTTTAAATAAGTGAAGGTATTTAGATATTAAATCAAGAACATGTTTTTACAGATGATGGGTTTCATACAGTGCTGAGTTTATTTTAACAAAAATACCAAACACTCGTCAACAAACACGTTTAATGGATATATTTATAACGAATATCAATAGCTCCTTGTGTTTAAAGCAATTTTATCAGAGTTTATAAGATAATTATAAATGGAATGTAAGTGAAGTATTTTTACATGTAGTAATGATCACACTGTTTCAGTACCAAATAGACTCAGTTACTTAAACAAGGAAATATAAATGAAACGTTTCTACTAGCGTGTACAAAAAATTTATATAGATTATATGAGAAGTGCATGATAAATAATATTAGAGACGAAAAACAAGCTTCAATGGTCGTGTGGGCACAGCACAGATAGTCTATTGTGTAGCTCTAGGCTTAACAACAAACAATAACCACATATAGTACCTTTTTCCAGAAAATAATATTAGCAATCACGTTAAATCTAATGCATCTGTTTGTTTTTGAGACTAATTGATTTTTTTCACTATAATTTACATATTATCTTGAGCTGACACTAACTTTACAGTTTTTCACCTAACTGGCTAGCACTACAATTATACCTAAGATATGATGTCTCAGATAACGTTGTAACTGTTCTCAATCTCAGACCAAAATATTGTAATTCACCCTTTTACAAACATTTACTCTTCTTCTGTGTTTAACTCGATAGAATAATAGTCAAAATAGTAGTCAATAATAGTCAAAATAGTAGTCAATAATAGTCAAAATAGTAGTCAATAATAGTCAAAACGTTTCTCTTTCTTTCTCAAATTGTTACTTGTTTGTACTTAAAAAGATTATTGAATAAATTATTTATAAAACTCTCGCATACGAAGATAATTACATTATAATTAATAACATATTTTTATGCTTCCCACAACAAGTTTCATTGAAATGACACGAAAGGATAACAAACAAACATGTATATATAAATATGTGTGTGTGTGTGCATATACATATGCCTTCTTGTTTCTTAAAATGTAGAATTTGTACATAATAAAATAAAATGTAACTATATTTAACTTTCACTATAGCTAACACGATATGTACTTGGCTTTTCTGAAAATTATAGTAATATGAAGCTGGAAATATCTTTCAACATGGCTACCACCAACACTTTTGCTATGACATAAGATCTGCAAAATACAACCTCAGTTATTCCTGAAACTGGAGGTTGTAGGGAATAATCCTCTTAACGACAAAGAAGGGGTGAAAATTGATTCGATCAACTGCTTCTTATGTTTAAGATATGTATACTGAGGAGGAAGCTATAGCCCAGTAGGGACAAGAGAACATTTATTACGGAAGTAATCTTAGGAACTTTCAACGTTAGACTTCCTATTTTCGAGAAAGGCAATAACGAAAAAACTATTTTAGCTCCAGATATCATATTACCATGCACAATAAAAATGTTTTTTACAAACAGCTTTACAGAAGTTGTTCTATCTTAGAATATATTTTTATTTAGTTTATCCCCGAGGTACCGGTAAAGTTAAAAAGCTCTGTGACGAAGAACATTACAAAAAAAAGTAGTAAATTTGGAAAAAAAGTTATAAAAACACAAGAAAGACATTTTTATGTAACTCGGTGATACTTTCATGAAATATAAAACAAAAAAGGTAAGAAGCTTGGCTCATGTAATGACCTTTTAAGGAAGATGGAACTTCTAAAAATTAATACTTATAGAAGAAATGCATAGACTCCATTTAAAGTGCATATGAATGTTAACAAAAACATCAATTACAGGAACATTTCTTCACTTAATTTGATACTTCTAAGGAGTGTTTTTACTATCTACGTGTCTAATTAAATATACACATTCCTCTCTGTGTAAATGTTTTTAACAAGATCTTTCTAAGCACATATAACTTGTAATTTACTTGAGGTGTATTTTTGAGTGATAAACAACAGATACTTGTAAATGTAGAATGTACTAGAAACGTAGTAGCGTGCGTAATATTTCTAATCGTCACTTCAAAATAATTCATGGTCTCAAATTAACTTATGAAAACTTTCTTAACATTCTGTTTCTCTAAGACGCATGCAAATGATTTATAATTGCAATCAATTCACATAAACATCCTGCCTTTAACAGAAATATGTTTCAATTACTAGACAAGTATATAACATTAAGTTTTATAGAAAACAGAAAAATTAGTGTAGAAACAACTTTAAGAATGTCAGTGTTGTCAGTGTAACCTAAATTACAAAGTTGACGTTATTATTTATACCACATATGTCATCAGTATTGCCAATGTAACCTAAATTACAGTTAACATCTTATATAGTTTACTCTTCAAGATATCTTGGTTGACATTAATATTACATTTGAAATTACAGTATGTATTTAAATAATTCAGTTGGCAATAGAAAGTTAGTATTATTTATGTATTTAAATAAATGTAACTTGACTACGGCGTGCGTGGCACATTCAAGTGGATCAGGAGACAAAATCATTTAAAACTCAAATATCAAAGAAGGCGTATTGTTTAAAGTAACAAACAAATGTTTCACCACTGGTGTTGAACTGTGGAGGAAGCTTTAAGAAGAAGGATTCCAGCGTTTCTAACTTCTGGTATGAATTGGAAAAACAAAAACACTTACGTTTAGGCTGTAATAAAGTAGAAAAATAACAATTTAAAATGAGACAGAGTGAGTTAAGACATGCTAAACCATAGACAAGATAACGAAATGTAACAAAGAATAGGTCTTGAAGAAAAAAAACAGAGGGGAATTGTAAGGGAAGTGAGTCAGTGTAAAGTATAATTGACGTGGCATGTTCAAGTCCTAACCTGGTCGTAATGATATTATAACGTTACTTTTGCAGTGAAGCGCAACTCAGACGTCACGTTCAGCTGCAACTTCATCCTAACGGCGTAAAACGTCAAGTTTGAAGTAAAGGATTCGAGAATTCCGTGAGGAAGTCTAAAATATAAGAAAAGATTTGATAGACGATGGAGAAAAGAGGTTTTGATCGATCACATCAACAATGCAGGAAAAAAATATTGAATAACTTAACTTAAACTAGTTTGCAGACAGTATTTCCTAATTACTTAAAATAAGTAGACAGTTTGTACAAAATAATAAGCTTATATACTAGATTTTGAAAATTTAATATATTGGTTTCTTCTGTAGAAGTATTACTTTATGTTAAATTTCTTTGTTCGTTGTTGTGCTAACACGAGTGAATCACGAAATCATAATATACGAAAATAAAAGGCACGAATCATCATAATGCCACTACCGTTAAGATTGCAACATTTTGACCAAGAAACGGTTGAAACTTTAGAAAACAAAGCTACAACACACACACATGAATCCTTTTAGACATCATCAAGACGAAAGTTTTCTTAACTACTGTCGGAAGATTAATAAATAAAGATATCCTATCATTTAGGTCAATCCATTAAATTACTGAAATAATAAGATATTAAAAATTATCCCTTTATATTTTTCAAACTTTATTTACTTTCCTTAAACAATGCTCGCCTTTTTGATTTTATACGCATGAAGCTAATTCATTTCCTTTTAATAATTAAGTAGTACTAAATTATTAAATATTATTTTTTCATAATTTGCAGTTTATTCATTTTAATACAACACAAACATTTCCAAATAAAAAATGACCCTTGCCACCCACTGGCACAGCGGAATGTCTACGATGTTTTTGTTTTGTTTTTTTAATTTCGCGCAAATCTACTCGAGGGCTATCTGCGCTAGCCGTCCCTAGTTTAGCAGTACAAGACTAGAGAGAAGGCATCTAGTTATCACCATCCACCACCAACTCTTGGACAACTCTTTTACTAACGAATAGTGTTTGTTTGTTTATGAATTTCGCACAAAGCTACTCGAGGGCTATCTGTGCTAGCCGTCCTCTAATTTAGCAGTGTAAGACTAGAGGGAAGGCAGCTAGTCATCACCACCCACCGCCAACTCTTGGGCTACTATTTTATCAACGAATAGTGGGATTGATCGTAACATTATAACGCCCCCAAGGCTGAAAGGGCGAGCATGTTTGGTGTGACAGGGATTCGAAATTTTTATACAGTATTTCAGTCATAATGTTTCATAAGAGAACTCTTCTTTTAAACTCCACTTATACAGTATTAACCAAACACAATTTTAAAAGTTGGATATGTTACCAAGTACATCTTAAAGTTAGCCAACTCACTGAACTATGAAGTATGCTTAATTTAAAAACTTCGTTGCTAAGAAATTGATGTTTTTTTTTGTTTTATTTACCTGTAATTGAACTACTTTAAAGATATATGCAGATATATGAGTTTTTAATATGTTTCGATAGGCCTATCCGTGTAATATACTATTTTACCTACTTTGCGGCCACTTCATAATGTGAATATCGTATTTAAACAACTTCAAATATCAATTTTTATTATTATGAGATGTTATACATATTAAAATACTAGCGAACCCGTGGACCGACGTATCTACGTGTTCTAATGTAAATCAGTGCTAAATTTTGTGTCCACTTTCGAAGAAACCACGTAAAAGTGTTTTCGCAAAATAATCACGTTTTCTGTGGGGTTAGGTGGAACGTTTTACCTTTATGCAAATTTCAGGACCGTGCCTATTTGTTTGGTACCACGTAAAAGTCGGTGCGACCAGTAATATAGAAGGAGTTACGTGACACACACACACACACACACACACTAAGCTTTATTATATTAATGACACTGTTTAAACATGGTAGGTATTACAATTTCTAATAGCCTGAATTTGAGTAAATTGTAACTTGGATTTATATATAAATTGAATGTAGAGATGTATCAAATTTATAATGTTTGTCAATAAAATTGATATACACACTATTCTTTTTCAATATAAATATAAGTTAACAAACAAACAATAATACAATTTACAATAGCGGTTATTACTAATAATGATTTATATACAAAAGTTGTACAAAGTTACAAAAAATATTGAATCTTCTATCCGATCCGGAACTTCCTTTATATCTTATCGAGGATTCACGACGAGTAAGTTAATTCTAAGTTGATATTTGTACAATTCACTTAATGGTGAGTTAACGATCTCTTCACACGTGACATTTTCACAGCGGAAGTTACATAATGTCTTCGTAGGAATACTAGTGTACGAAGTTAATTTACTGGAATTAAACGATTTGTAATATTAGAAATGTATAAATGTTCCTGGTCAGATATTTGTAGTTCCTGATTAACAAGGGTTTATTACAGTTATATCTTTCGAGGTTTATAGTATACCAACTGTAGTAAACCAACAATATATACTGTCACTTAATGTGTTGCGATAGTTACCTTTTATAATCGTTAGGCGATATTCAGCTACAACAATAATGACAGCCACTAGTATTTACATATACACATAGTACATTGTTGATACTTACACTTGAGAACATTCTATAGATTTAGAGAATAAGCAGGAATTTTGCAATACACATTTAACAGTATAAATTACATGCATTTCTAAAAATATATTTAATGAAAACAAACACCGAAATTAAAATAAATATATATATATATATATAAATCTCTCACACCTCCCTCCTTAGACAATTTTTAAGTAAGATATTATACACACACACACACACACACACGACCTGGCATGGCCAAGCGTGTTAAGGCGTTTGACTCGTAATCTGAGAGTCGAGGGTTCAAATCCCGCTCGCACCAAACATGCTCGCCCCCTTTCAGCCGTGGGGGCGTTATAATGTGATGGTCAATCACACTATTCGTTGGTAAAAGAAAAGTCCAAGAGTTGGCGGTGGGTGTTGATGGCTAGTTGCCTTCCCTCTAGTCTTGCACTGCTAAATTAGAAACTGCTAGCGCAGATAGCCCTCGAGTAGCTTTGCGCGAAATTCAAAAAACAAACACACGCATATATACAAATACATTAAATATAATACATTTTCAAAGAATTATACAACTTCAATAATTGTGACAGTATATACCACAAGCAATACAAATAATCTTATTGTCATAAAATTACATAGTAAGTGAAAGTACATCAACACAAATGTCATGTTTTGGTAAAGACCCAACATAATCAGTAATCACACGATTGAGGGTTGTTTTTTTTTCAAAGATGGAAGAAGTTTCAAAGGAGCAACAGGAATTTTCTAGTTAGGTTTTCCGACTAATTGACAAGTATGATAAGTTTTACAAAACTGAGAAACATCCCGCTAATTCTTGGCCAAAAAAAATTCCATAATGTTTTCACATGTCTTGTTGACACCTAAATTACCTCCCATGAGGAGTTCATGAGCAACTCTCAATATTTCAGAACGATGTGCTTTCGGAACAACCATTTGGTAAACAACTGCCTATTACTATGAATCTGGCATGTCAAGTGGTCTCCATTTTCTCATAAGCACACCATTTTTGCAAAAGTAACCATTTGGAACCTTCTCCTGGTCATCCTTTCTAAATGCATATTTAAATATTGAATATTTGCTGCTTTCATTATTCTTCTTTGACCCCATGGTGGCTTATTTAATCAGAATACTTAGAAAAAAAACAAAAAGAAAAACGAGAACGTTCACAGCAAATTTTAACGGGGTGTGGACTGAGCGACAGGTGCGGGTAAAATGTTTTGGGCAAGCTTGGTGTGGGCCGAAATAACCCGACTGATGATCCGAACGACCCTTCGACCATTTTCTTATTTGTACACTGCTGTACATATATATATTCAGTGGTACCTTGGTTCGTGAACCGAGTTTATGTTCGACAACCGAGACATTTTTTTTTTCTCAAACAGTATGTTCGAAAACCGAATTGTTCGAGAACCGAGGTACCACTGAATATATATATGTACAGCAGTGTACAAATAAGATTTAAACACATTTAGACACAAAAAGACACACGTTGAATTCAATTTTTACACTCCTGTATACTACAGTTTAAAAAAATGCTATTTTCTAACGATTATTCGTTTTCAATATTTTAAATACCAAAGCTATTGGGCCAAAAATTTAAATACGCTTCGTATGCGAAGAACAAGTTTTCCCGCGAGGGAAACAAAATTTTACACCATTTTCTGCTATTGATAGTTTTGGAACCAACATTTCATTTCTGCTTTAGAGAAGCGTAAAAAAAATAAAGAAAACAGAAAATACGTGAAATAACGACAGCAGTTGGTTTTTATACTTCTTAATACTATAGTTTTAAAATTCACTATTTTATAATTATTATATGTTTACAACTATCTCAAAACAGGTGCCTAAAGGCCCGACATGGCCATGTGGGTTAAGGCGTTGGACTCGTATTCTGAGGGTCGCGGATTCGAATCTCTGTCGCACCAAACATGCTCGCCCTTTCAGCCATGGGGGCGTTATGATGTTATGGTCAATCCCACTATTCGTTGGTAAAAGAGTAGCCCAAGAATTGGCAGCGGGTGGTGATGACTAGCTGCCTTCCCTCTAGTCTTACACTGCTAAATTAGGGACGGCTAGCACAGATAGCCCTCGAGTAGCTTTGTGCCTAAAAATCGAAAGTTAGATGTAAAGTTATTGGTGGTAATGGACTCAGCGATTTGCTAATGCTCTTAGGGAGAGTAAGAAAACAAAAAAAACACGAAACGATACCATTATGAAAGTAAAAGAAAAATAAGTGAAATAGTTATAAACGAATACAGTTGATTTTTACACTTCTTAATACCTTAACATGTAGATTAAAAGTTGTATCTAGAATTTAGTTTAAATAACCCAAATATAGTGAGAAAGATAAGAAAGATTATTTGCTTATAAAAGAAACATAATTGAAATTAAAATTTATTTTACAGTATTTAAAAACGGTTAAAACTATAAATATATATAACGTGTCATTAACATATACACATAGACAAGATGTTTATTTAAAACATGTTGTGCATAGTGGTATGTTTATTCAATGTTTTACAATTCTTTACTTAAAAACTAAATACAGTTACTCCTTATTCTGTTTATGAGGTTTTAGTTTCATTCATTTCCAACTATATAATACAACAACAGTATTATTTAAGAGGTTTATCTATTTAAAACATATACCCTTCTCATATATATATACATGGTGCGTATAAAAAAATAGCCTTTGGGATTTGCCTCATACAACATAGCACACGTTTCGCGTGCAGGAGTTTTATGAGTCAATCCCTTTGATATCTGTTTATTTGAACGTGTATTTTTTTTCCTAAACAGTGTTACGGTTGTCAAGTAATTTTAGTATATACATCTTACGCGAAACACGAGTTTATCTCTTAGTTAAGATAATTACCGATAAACGTTAACAGTTTCTGCTAAAATTTGTCAAGAAATTCTAATATATAAGTTCAAAATACTTATAACGAAAATAGTTTATGGCTATAATGCCAAATTCGCGTTCAATATTGATGTAAAGATGATTAAGTTTAATAAAAAGTTTGGACAACAATTTCTTCATACTTAAGAATTTTGAAAATGATATAGAAGAAACCATGAGCAAAATGAAGAAAGTGTTTTATATCTGTTTACTAAGATGCTTAAATTCAATACTTTGTATATTTGACGTTTCCTTCTTTAGCTCTCTTACAAGAATAGAGGGAGTTACTGTCTCAGTTAATACCAGCATTCCTACTTCTAGAACTGAAATACGTTTACCAGCCAAACCTTAAATGCTCTACTCTATAGTTTTGTATGTTAACCACGATGAAACCTCTTACCCATTTTAATATAACGATGTAAGATGACCATAATGGAATTCAGGTTAGATTAATAATGTCAACCAACTTTATGATCTGGATTAATCAATGTTATCTAAGCCTGAAAAAGTATTTCAACACAATTTCAAAGTTATGTATCTATAATCTATATTCTGTACTTTCCAGTTTGTCACGAATGTATGAAGATCAAGCTGAGAAATTACGATCTAAAATATACATATATACGTCACATTTCAGAAGATATGAGTAACATTTCCAACAAGCGCTCTGAACATTTTGATAAACGTGTCATGCATACATTTGTTTCATGTGATAGTCTTGTTTCTTTTGTTCTGTAATTGTAATTAAACAACTACTGCAATAAAAAAAAATTATCCAAACATTCATTTGATGTTTTAATAAAAATATTTGTTTCTAGTCCTTATATTTTACATTTTTTTATTTTAGGTTATGTTGATATGTTTGCTGAAAGAACAGCTTTTACACAACGGAAATGCTACGAAGTAAACCTATCACACCTAAATTAATATAATTCGGTTCCAAAAAATTGTATTCTTATCTTTCTATATGTAAATAACGCTAGAGATTTTTGAATTTAATCGTATCTAAATATGTGTGTGTCGTGTTTTATTATTATTCCAAGCTACAAAATTTACACGCACACAAAACTAAAATTTCGTATATATGTAATATATATATGTGAGTATACATTCTAACAATTAAATTCCATGATATACTGTTTAACATATAAATGAAATGCTTGATTTACACTGTCACCAATTCATGAAACGAAAAGTTCAAGTTCTTATTTGCAGGCATCACTTTACTGAACTATGTCCGTAAGTGGGTCAATTATTTTTTATAATAGGTTGACTATTTTCACTCTTCAAAATTAACATAATGAAGAACAAAAAGTGTTTCCTCTTAGTTCAATTTACAAAACAAAGAGTTTGTCAGTATTATTTTTTGATGATAGATTATTTTATATTTGTATTACAAAGCGATGTGCTATTGAATAATAATAAGTTGCTACTACCGTCCTTTATAAAGCTAAGACTTAGAAGTTTAGAAACTCGTTAAAAATCCTGTAACCTCATTACGTTTTAGCAAAAGTATAGAAGCTTTCAAAATTTTCCGTATAAAGGAAATAACTACATCACAAACTTCATGGAAAAAATATAACAAGCAAACTTAAATCCTAAAATGATTGATCTTTTGTTGTAAAAGGTTGAAAACATTTTTGTTTTGTTTTTCTGATTAGTATAGGGAAAAGTGCTCGAACAATTATGTATTTACACTAGTGTAGCAAAAAGTCGTGAACTAGTTCCGTATCCATACCAGTGGAGCAAAAGGTCGTCGAACAGTTCCGTGCCTACACTAGTGTAGCAAAAGGCAGTGGAACAATTTCCTGTCTACCCAAGTGTAGCAGAAGGTCATGGAATACTTTTGTGTCTACATTAGTGTAGCAGAAGGTCGTAGAAAAATTATTTGTCTACAATAGTGCAGCAAGAAGTGGTGAAAAATTCATGTCTTTGATGATGTAGCTGAAAGTGGTGAAACTGTTTCTTCTCTGAATTAATGTAGCGGAAAGTAATGAAACTGTTTCTCCTCTGAATTAATGTAGCGGAAAGTGGTGAAACTGTTTCTTGTTTGGGCTAATGCAGTGAAAGGTCGTGGAAATGATTCTTCTCTATACTGACCTAATAAAAGGTTGTGGAATAATTTATTGTCTACTCTGAAGCAGGTGTAGCAGGAAGTCATGGAACAGTTTGTTACCTGCAGATCAAGAACATTATTGGACTTCCTTCCCTTGTCGACTATTCACGTTCCTTTGTTTCAGCCGCTTATCACTGCCAAGCCTGTTACTCATTGTTGCGAGATAGAACAGCAAACCATTTCTTTACAACAGATGAAACTTTCTAAACTTGTGAAATATTCGTCATCAAAAATACTACCAACCTAAGTTATAATTCTCCTACAAATTACGAACGCAAAATTAGAAGTTATGTATAGAAGAATCCGAACAAAATGAAAAAGATAAAAAACATTATTTGTTTATGAAAGAATGGTAACTAAAATTAAAACTTATTATATAATAGTTAATGTCAAAGCTATAAATATACATTATGCTTCACTGACATTTATTCGGCACAATCAGTCTTACTAGTGTATGTATGTGTTATGTAATCTCTTAACAGGATGTAACAGAATGTTATAACATTCACGGAATGTTTGGATAACACACCAAGAAACTCAGTTAGTTTCTCAAACATAGCAGTCAGACAAGCCCATATTTAGACAGGCTTAGCCATATTCTAACTTATTTGGTTACATACAATTTTATAATTAGTACAATAATAAATAAATTTAATAGATATAAACGATGATAGGCTAAGCAAATCTTTACTAAATAGCATAAAATAATGCATAAACTTATTCTTATTAGTGGCAAGTGAAATTTTAAACTGAATGTCGTGAAGTGAGTTATACTCACAATAGGCGATATTCACAATATATATACTCACAATAAATGATATTCACAACAGTTATACTCACAACAGATTATATTCACAATAGATAATATTCAGGATAGGTATACTCACAACAGATATACTCACAATGGTGATACCCACGTAGTTGAAGGAGTATCAAAGATCAGGTTATTGTTTAACGTTGACGTGTTAGCAACAATGAGGTAATCAGTTGCTTTTCTTTGTTTTGTTTTTGAATTTCGCGCACAACTACACCAGGACTATCCGCATTATCCATCCCTAATTTAGCTGTGCAAGACTAGAAGAAAGGCAGCTAGTCATCACCACCCACCATCAACTCTTGGGCTACTCTTTTACCAACGAATAGTGGGATTGACTGTAACTTTATAACGCCTCCACGGCTGAAAGGGCGAGCATGTTTGGTGTGACGTGGGTAATCAGTTGCATCAGAAAATATTGGCATCTAGTCTTATCAGGTAAATAAGTGAAAGCATTGGCAACACGGTGTATAGAATGTGTTATATATGTAGCGCGTAATAACAGTTTATAAAGAGGACCATGAAAATTGTATGTAGATACGAAATCTTTGATAATTCATTAATTACATTCTCACAAAAGATAAAAAGACAGATCAATGTTCTGCCGAAATATGTAATATGTTCTTCCAAAACCAAATCACTTTATTATGCAGATGAATCGTTGTGTGCCAACTTATTACTGTATACCTTGCTAATAATCCTGATGAATCAGCGGTAACTGTGAAGTCTTGAAACTCTGAAAATCGGGTTGCGATACCCGCGATGGGAAAAACACACATAACTCATCGTGTAGATTTGTACCTACCAACAAACACTGTTATTAATTTATTAAGAGCTTGGAACTTATGGTACAGCGCCATATTTGTAATTATAAATATAATGACATTTTAAACCTGACTCTCACCCACATTTCCATTAATGAAATAGCTGCTAGCAACTGCTGATGAACTTTATATAACACGTGAAAAGTCGCAGTGGACTGCAACAAATCATTTCATTTCACTGACGACATAGTGATTACTCTGAGTGTAACCACCCAGAAGAAAGCGGTTTAAAACTAGTACAGACTGCCATAGTACTACAATTTCTAAGATATGATCACTTTCTTTGCTATCTTATTATTTTCACAAACTAACATATTGTACACAAAGATCCGTGCAATCAATTCTTAGAGAGTTTTCAAAACTTTGTGGTTTCTATATTAGAGACAAAATATTAAAGTTATCTATCTATAAAAGTAGATTCTTGACGACCATTCCCATGCCCATGTCAATTTTTATTTAAGTTAGTGTAGTTAATTTTGAGGTATCTTAAAATCATCCCTCCTTAATCCCTCATTTTGACGCCCTTTTTTATGTACAAACATATATAAGTATTTCTCGCGGGTTCGAATCTCCGTCACAAGAAACATGCTCGCCCTTTCAGCTGTGGGGACGTTATAATGTGACGGTCAATCCCACTATTCGTTGGCAAAAGAGTAGTCCAAGAGTTGGCGGTGGGTGGTGATGACTAGCTGCCGTCCCTCTAGTCTTACACTGTTAAATTAGGGACAGCTTGCGCAAATAGCCCTCAACTAGCTTTGCGCGAAATACAAAAAACAAACAAATATAAGCATTTTAATTATCTCTTACATGTCCACGCTAAATTTAAGACAAATTTGTAAATAGTTCTGAGAACTCCCAAAATCCCTTTTACACTCTTGTGAAAGACCAATTACGAAAATTTCTAAAATATGAATGTGCATTATTATTATGAAAGTATTTATATCAACATCCCTTAAATTTAACCTAATATCCCCCAAACCCTCTACAAACGTTTTATATTCTGGGAAAATCAACAGCCTAAAACAGAAATTTCTATCCGTTTGTCAATTTCTGCGAAATGATAAATACATAATGTATAATAAATACAAAAAACTAGATAAATACATAATGTATAATAAATACAAAAAAACTAGATAAATGCATAGCCACAAGAAACATAGAAACAGATAGAGATAAAGAATTACTATATAGAATACGATTAAACATGTTTTTGTCAAGCGTTTTATGTGTTGGTAACTTCAAGAATTCGTAAATAATTATTATACAAGCTAAAAACTATCTGAAGAGCCAATTATATGAGTTCAGGGTCTTTGACAAAGGTTTTATAATAAAAAACTGACTAAAGGCACTGCAAAAAATAATACGTTCGTGTTAAAAACTCCGTATACAAATACTTTCAATATTTGCTACTACACAGACAAATGTATATTGAACTATATTTGTTATCTATTATAATTTATCTCGGACGAGTCTCAGATTTACTGTACTACGTATACTAAACAAAATTTCAAATAGTCGGGAATTTTGATTTGAATTTAGAAATTAATTAAATATTAATGTGTATCAAATTTATAATATTTATCAACAATATTTATGCATATAATTTTTTTTAGCATAAACGTAATTAAAAATACAAACAAAAAAAAATCCAAGAAGTTAGTTAAGTTCTTACGTTGCTTAGGAAGGATGTTAGACCAAGAAGATAGTAAGTTGTTTATGTTGATCACAAAATATATTAGAATCAAGAAGTTGGTTAATTGTTTACGTTGGTCAGCAAAAATGCTAAGACCAAAAAGTTGGTCAGTTGTCTAAGTTAGTCAATAAGAATGCTAAAACCAAGAAGTTGGTTAGTTGTTTACGTTATTCAGTAAGAATGCTAAAACCAAGAAGTTGGTCAGTTGTCTAAGTTAGTAAGTAAGACTGCTAAAACCGAGAAGTTGGTCGGTTGTCTAAGTTAATAAGGAAATATTTTAGAACCAAGAAGCTCGTTAGTTGTTTATGATAATGAGGAAGAATGTGTGATGAATTTTGCTATGATATATTTATTTTAATATCGACGTTTGTTTAAGTTAAATTTATATTTAGAATTGTACATAACTTATACTGTTATAGAATGAAGTTCCCGCCTAATCACTAAAGTTGTAAAAGATTCTCGAGAGTAAGAATCAACAATAAATGTGTATACGTATGTAAGGATTGGTGTATCATCTATATTGTTTCCCAAGCTGAATTTTCTAGAATCTTTCCTCACACTTACAACGCAGTCATCCCGACGCCCAAAGAGACAGTATATATTATTGGTTTGCTATAGTTGAGGTGCTATAAACCTCGGAAGCTATAACTGTGATTGATATAACGCTTATTATTCGGGAATTTGAGATATTTGATCAGGAACGCGAACAGATTTCAAACATTACAAACCGTTTAACTTCAAGAGATTCACGTCGAGCACTAGTATTATTACGAAAATATTGTATCACTTCAATGGTGGAAAACTCGGCGTATGACCCTGTTAAATAAATTTTATCAACATCAATTTGAAATTAATTTGCTCATCGTGAACTCTTGATAAAGCGTTAAGGACCAGAAAGAAAACTCAATATTGTTTGTAAGTTTGTAAAACGTTTGTATATAGATAATTATTTGCAATAACCGTTATTGTAAATTGTATATTAAAATATATTTGTATTAAGAAAGAAAATTCTGTATCAGTCTTGTTAAGAAATTACATAAATTGTATACATAAACATTTATTTAACTTCTAAATTTAAATTATCATTTAACTCAGTATCAGACCATTCGAAATTGTAATATGTAACAGATGTTAGAGTCAAGAATCTAGTTCGTTGTTTACCCTAGCTAAGAAAAGTGCATAAACCGAAGAATAGAACCAAGATGTTGGTTGTTTAGGTTATTAATAAAAACTTTTGGTCAAAAGTATGTTGAAGACAAAAAAAACTGATTATAAATTAATTAACAAAGAAGTAAATTCTATATAGTAAAACTGGCTGGGAGTACATTATGCCAGAAACCAATACACAAGACCACTAAAAGTTATAATTATTACAATTAATTAAATTATGAGTTTTAATCAACCCTAGAAACATTTAGCCGAAATCCCCATAGAATTTCAGGAAGTTCAGCAAGGCTGGGAGATTTGGTTTAATACAACCAACAGGTGTAGTTGCTGTTTATATTCTACACGCAGAATTAATCGAATTAATTGTTTGATTTGTTGTTTACATCCTGTATACAAAATCAATAAAAATGAGTGGTTGATTTGCTTTTTACATTCTGTAAACAAATTTAATAAACCTACAGGGTTGTTTTCCTTTTTTGCATTCTATAGACCAAACTGCTAGAAGAGAAAAGTTTGTTTGTTGTTCACATTCTATAGATAAAATTAATAAAATGAATTTGTTTGCTGTTAACATTTTAAACACGAAACTAATAGAACTGAGATATTGATTTGTTGTTTACGTTCTGTAGAAAAATTTAATACAATTACATTCTATAGACAAAATTAATAAAACTAAATTATATAGACAAAACTAACAGAACTAAGATGTTCGTTTTTTATTGGTCCTTAGTTAAGTTTATAGATTTATGACGCTATAAACCGAGTTTCTATACGTGTGGTTGCCAGAGCACAGAGAACCCATTGTGTAGTTTTGTGTTTAAACACAACAACAACGTTTTTTGTTTTCGTTAAACAATAAATCAATCAGTCAATTGTTAACGTTAGCTGGATTAGAATATTAGTGATATTTGTATAAACAAAAGAAAATGAAATTCGAGTTTTTAGCCTGAAAGACACTTATGCGACACATTGACTAACCAGCCATATGAGAAATTTACAGTGTGCGTTGATTTGATAAGGAATATCAAAATTAATATCTATGGGTTTAAGGAGTACGCTGCATCGCGGATATAGATGGTGCGTGTAATATGTGCTTTGATTTAATAAGGGTGATGAAGATCTAAGAACTTATGTTGTTTATTAAAATAGTTTGTTTGTTTGTGTTTTATAGCAAAGCCACATCGGGCTATCTGCTGAGCCCACCGAGGGGAATTGAACCCCTGATTTTAGCGTTGTAAATCCAAAGACATACCACTGTACTAGCGGGGGGGCTATTAAAATAGTGATAAGAATGTGAAAATCAAGGATTTTTTATTCGTTTTTTTTTTTGGTAGCATAGGTTAACCTACTTATGTAACAAACGAGCTAAGTCGTTGAAACAGCGTTGTATCTCCTGGTAGATGCATCAGTCTAATGTACCAACACATAAAGAGATAAATAACTCCTTCCCCTCTACTTCTTACCCTTCGCAGTTTGACATTTACTAAGCAGCTCTAAGAAAAATCAAGGGTGAATACAACAAAATTAACGGGAAAGAGACTGAAAATGTGGCAAGCGACAACACTTAACATGTCCCGAAAAAGGTGAAAAATATAATTACTTCTGTAGAGTAATGGTGGAATCGCATTATTGAAAGTGTCACTAGAAATGACTTTAGATGCTTTTCTCACATCCCTAACATGGCTTACGTAACACGTGTGGAAATGTCAGCCGAGAATCTTACCGTAAATCATCATCAAATTCATTTCCTGAACACGTTTAGGGTGTAGTGATACTTTTTTTTATCACTAACCATAAAATTAAATATTTATGGATATAAGAGAGAGAACACAGGAAGTAAATTATTTCTGGATCAATGCTTTGGGGATAAGTTATGATGTTATTTCATATGTTTCAATATTAAATTGTATAACATACTTACTGTTAAGTTTAAATTTAAAACGGAAATTTACAAATGCACTATTCACTATGAATAGCTAACAGACAGCTAGTATAAGTGCACTATTCACTATGAATAGCCAACAGACAGCTAGTATAAGTGCACTATTCACTATGAATAGCCAACAGATAGCTAGTATAAGTGCACTATTCACTATGAATAGCCAACAGATAGCTAGTACACGTGATTAAAAAACATAATTTAGTAATTCTAACGTTAAAAAGCAACAATAAAAACAAGGGTTAATTAAGAAATATAAAATTTACCTGACTTAAATGATTAAAACTAAGTTGTTTACTACAGATGTTAAAGAACTAAATTATGTTAATTAAATTGAATCAAGTTAAACTTAAGAATCAAACATGTTAAAGTATATATCTCGACCAATCAAATTTGTCGTACTATTAAAATACACTAACGTTTACTCCAAACAATGTCGTCGTCATTCTTTCCATATTGTTTGCTATGCTGATGTATTATTTTATTTGAAAACTCTAAGTGAAACTAAATAAACTATGTCAAGCATGGTTGTCCAACAAGTGCAATCTAAACAATAACAATTAAAAATTAAAACTTATAGCTTCTACTTATCATTGTTATATTTCTGTTTATATAAAAAAACAACAAATTTGCTAATAACACTGGGGAACACTTTTTCAGTAACTTTGAGTTGCATTGGATATTTTAACTGATTATGAAGGAGTTTTAGGCGCTGATTTCAAATCTGAAATTAGTTTTTCTCTACAAACTCTAGTTTGTATGCAATTTGAGGTTAATGAAATTGTACTTTCATTGTGAACTTGCGTAAACCATGTATAAGCATTTTCACGTCCATATATATAGATAGCTTCTAATATTTTGATCATTCTTCTTTTGTTTCAGATCAAACATGGCTTCCAAAAATAGATATCATTGCAGAAACAAGCCTGATGCCTTCTGCTACATATGTGGATGCCACACACTCAATCGTCAGAGACGTAACATATCCTCGTTCGTCAAGCTTGCCTACAAGGCATATTTTGAAGTTCATCTTGGTGATCAAGACAAGCAATGGGCTCCTCATGTTGTGTGCCACAATTGTGAGGAAATGCTTCGAGACTGGACCAAAGGAAAACGCAATGGTCTGTCTTTTGGTGTTCCAATGATTTGGCGCGAACCCACCAACCATGTAACTGACTGTTATTTCTGCATGGTAAACACAACGGGTGTTGGGAAGAAAAACCGACATAAGATTACGTATCCGAACATTCCCTCAGCTATTCGGCCTGCTCCGCACTCTGAAGAAGTTCCTGTTCCAGTTTTCAAAAGCTTGCCTTCATTGGACGATAAAGACGTTGGACATGATACAAGCGAACAAGACAGTTGTGACAGTGAATTGTCAGAAAAGTGTACACAATCGGAGAACTGTTCTTCAGACACTGAACCTTTCCCCGTCCCCAAGCCTCTTCCCCAGGCTGAACTGAATGATTTAGTGCGGGATTTAGGTCTTTCAAAGAAAGCAGCAGAGCTTTTGGCATCAAGATTACAAGGCAGAAATCTTGTTGATCACTCTGTTAAAGTATCATATTTCAGAAAACGTGACCAGCTTTTAGTGACCTTCTTTTCAGAAGACAGACAGTTTGTTTACTGCCATGACATCCAAGGGCTTCTCAAAGAACTGGGTGTACCTTACTATAGTCCTGCTGAATGGAGACTCTTTTTAGACAGTTCAAAACGCAGTCTAAAGTGTGTTCTTTTACATAATGGGAATGTTTATGAAGCAGTACCTGTCGGTCACTCAGTGCATTTGCGGGAAGACTATGATGATATGAGAATGGTCATGGACTTATTAAAATATCATGAGCACAATTGGATCATTTGTGTAGACTTAAAGATGGTCAACTTTCTTCTTGAACAACAGAAAGGTTTCACCAAGTTTCCATGTTTCCTCTGTATGTGGGACAGCCGAGCACGAGACAGACATTGGGTCCAGAAGGACTGGCCTATTCGTGACACCCTTGAAGCAGGCATGCCAAATATCATACAAGACCCAATTGTAAGCAGAGATAAGATCATCTTTCCTCCTCTTCACATCAAATTAGGTTTGATGAAGCAATTTGTCAAGGCACTGGAAACCGAAGGTGAATGTTTCCAACACATCATCACAGCTTTACCAGGGTTATCATTTGAGAAGATCAAAGCAGGCGTGTTTGATGGCCCACAGATTCGAACCCTAATTCGTGATGATCAGTTTGTTGCTAAGATGACCGCTTTAGAAAAGGCAGCATGGTTATCCTTTGTGGCAGTCGTTCAGAACTTCCTTGGAAACAATAAACTTGTGAACTTGTGAACAGAATGCTCCTCGCTTTTCGTGATCTCGGGTGCAACATGAGCATCAAGCTTCATTTTTTGAACAGCCACCTTGATAAGTTCCCTGACAACCTGGGGGCTGTGAGTGACGAACAAGGAGAACGATTCCACCAAGACCTAAAGGTCATGGAAGAACGCTACCAAGGGCGCTGGGATAAAAGTATGATGGCTGACTACTGCTGGAGCATTAAACGAGATTGTCTAGATGAAGTGTACAAACGCAAAAGTTACAAACGCGAATTCCTACCTGAATAAAATACACAAACAAATTGATAAGCTATTCCTATAATTTCCTATAATAACGAAAAATTAAAAAATAAATAAAAATGTCAAATTGCATAAAATCTGTAGCTTGCAGACAAAAACCGACTTCAGATTTAAAATCAACACACTCAAATTGACTATAGAAAGGTCTTTTTTTAAATGCAACAAAATGAGTGTTCCCCAGTTAACTGAGTTCGGCTTGCTGTGATTAAAATTCTTGGAGCCTCTCACAAACTATTTTTAAAATTTATCATACATTCAAGTCTATCTATTCATTGTTGAAGTAGAAATAATTAAAACCTAATGATATATAGTTACATTTCCTTACACCTTCCGTGCAAGAAATGATACTCATGTTTTATATCAATCATTCAACCTTGATAGTAGGCTCTTGATTCACAGTTTGGATCGATTAAAAAGTTTAACATACGACCATGTTTTAAGAAAAATATTACTGATCAACAGATAACACGTATTTTTTTGCACAAAAGAACTTGATAGAAATATATGTTATAACTAGCCTAGAGATTTCCTCAAAACAAAGGATTATATTTCAGTAAGCAACACCTTCTAATTCAGCAAACAAATACGTTTTGTAAGTTGGGCTTATGCTTTACTTCACTCTTGAAGAATTGAATATAACTGAACGTGAAACAAACTAGAATTTTCATAAATGAGCGTACCACATGCATACTGAAACTCAAGTTCACGCTAAATTATTAGCAAGTCGAACCCCAGGACGCAAGTTCAAATAAGTCTGTTTAACATATTTAATATCTATTGTACCATAAAGCTCTCGTAAATATAACGTTATATATAAGCACCTCAACTTACGAACTGATATAACACCTAAAACATGTTGTATATCTATTGAAGTACACATTAGTTTTGAACAGTTCGATACCAATGCAGCTAATTTTGGGAAAACATTGTTTAGTAAAAAAAGACTGGTGCACGTCCTCTGAAACTTTATAAAATACAGAGTAACACAGATGTTTCGACACAATTTTAGTAAACAAAACATGAATAATGAATATTCTCCAAGTACTTTTCTGTACTTTACCTACTAAAATACATATTGCGGAAAAACGTAAAATTGATTATAACGCTAGATATTTCTTTGTTTGTTTTGAATTTCGCGAAAAGCTACTCAAGGGCTATCTGCACTAGCCGTTCCTAATTGAGCAGTGTAAGACTAAAGAAAAGGCAGCTAGTCATCACCACCCACTGACAACTCTTGGGCTACTTTTTTACTAACGAATAGTGAGATTGACCGCACATTATAACGCCCCCACGGCTGAAAGGGCGAGCATGTTTGGTGCGACCGGGATTCAAACCCGCGACCCTCGGATTACGAATCGAACGCCTCAACACGCTTGGCCATGCCGGACCCGGTTCCAAACTTAAACACCCGCTATCCCCTTTCATGAAAATGACAAATCTCGTGAAAAGCCTCCTAAAAATAAATATTTTACAGGAATTTTATCCCGTACCTGAGTATAAATGATGAAAGCGGTGATTATTACTCATCTTTTATTATTACATTATTATTTACCAGTACATTATTAACTTTATTACATTATGAAAACAGCAACATTTCTTTCATTATTTCACAGGCTCGCATTGGCCAGGTGGTTAAACCGCTCGACTCGTAATCTGAGGGTCGCAGGTTCGAATCTCCGTCACACCAAACATGTTTGACCTTTCAGCCGTGGGGGTGTTATAAGGTTACGGTCAATCCGACTATTCGTTGGTACAAGAGTAGCCCAAGAGTTGGCGGTGGGTGGTGATAACTAGCTGCCTTCTCTGTAGTCTTACACTCCTAAATTAGTGACGGCTAGGGCAGATAGCCCTCGAGTAGCTTTGCGCGAAATTAAAAAAAAAATCATTATTTCACTTTTGTAACCCGTATCACTTTCATTAAGGCTAATCTTGTTCTTTTCTTTAATTTAACAAAATGCGCACTAGCAGTCTATATGATTTTGAAAAAGGCAAAAATATCCCCTCAGCTTTCCAGTAATGATGCGGAGTCTTGAATTTATAATTTACTCAGTGTGGTAGATGCGTTCAAACACTTTTTTTACAGCTGATGGTAAGAGATATTTTCAGTGTAAATAAGATTTTACACCTCTTCAAATTCAGCAGTAGGCTTATCTCATTTTTACTTAAAACTGAGCAGTTTAGCAGCAGTAACAGCAAATTGAAGACAAAAGTAATGGTTGTTATGAGAGAAGAAATATTTGGCTTGTTTGTTTTGGAATTTTGCGCAAAGATACACGACGGCTATCTGCGCTGCACGTCCCTAATTTAGCACTGTAAGACCAGAGGGAAGGCAGCTAGTCATCACTACCCACCGCCAACTCTTGGGCTACTCTTTTACCAACGAATGGTGTGATTGATCGTTACATTATAACGCCTCTACAGCTGAACCCGCGACCCTCAGATTATGAGTCGAACGTCTTAACCCACCTGGCCATGCCGGACCCAAATATTTGGTCGACACTCCAGCGCAACGTTAAACATTTTACTTTCTCTCTAAGGCCCGGCATGGCCAAGCGTGTTAAGGCGTGCGACTCATAATCTGAGGATCACGGGTTTGCATCCCCGTCGCGCCAAACATGCTCGCCCTTTCAGCCGTGGGGGCGTTATAATGTGACGGTCAATCCCACTATTCGTTGGTAAAAGAGTAGTTCAAGAGTTGGCGGTGGGTGGTGATGACTAGCTGCCTTCCCTCTAGTCTTACACTGTTAAATTAGGGACGGCTAACACAAATAGCCCTCGAGCAGCTTTGTGCGAAATTCAAAACAAACAAACTTTCTCTCTAAACGATTTCCACCGTTTCTTTGAATATTTTAGATCTTATCACAATGTGTATGTCTTATTAATTGCATTGACAATATTAATCAATATTTTTATGTATTTGAATTAGAATATTCAATCTGAACGACAAAAAACTCGCTCCGCACTGAGGAGGCATAAGAGTGAAGATTAAGTTTCACTGTTCTATCAGACAAGATTAGCGAGTAGCGTTGGATTACTGCTGATTAGCTGAATTCCTTTTTGTATATCATCTCAAAACAAGGGTCTGGAGATGACTGTATGCAGAAAACCCACTTGTAGAGTAAAATATATATGTAAAAACAGCTGGTCATCGTCAGGTTCACAAAGAAAAAAAGAGGTAACTGATCGATAGCTGACCACATCTTTGAAAAGGGTTGTGTAACTGAGTGTCGGAATGTAGAGGGCGTGTTAGATGTTTGATTGTATTTATTAATATAGGTATAATGGTGTTCCTTTGTATTGGTTTATTTTGGGCTTGAGTTGTTGTATAAGTAAGGCTTCTTTAAATTTGTGTTTGTTTATGTTTGTTTCTTTATTTAGTATATGGGTGTTTTCTGTGGTTATGTTGTTATTGGGGAAACAAGTAGAAAAATGAAAACCAGATTCAAAGAACACCAAAAGTCACCTTCACACGTTTCCGAACACTGCAAATCAAATACATTCCTACACTAGATTGCACAACCCCCCTTCAAACATGTGGTTAACTATCGGTTAGTTACTTCTTTCTTTCTTTGTGAACTTGACGATGACCGAAGAAGATCGGAACGTTGTTCGCTCCTCTACATAAAAATTTTTCTCAACCCAAACCAGCTGTTTTTACATATATATAAGTTGTATGATATACGCACCTGAGCTAAACAACCAGACCAGATACACCAAGGTTTCAGACACAGTCCTAATTTTGTATTACTGGCCAGAAAGAAATCAGCCAGTTTACCAGCAGACTTTGCCGCTAAAAGGGCTTTCCCGACTTTCATAACTGAATAAAGTGTCTGACTGTCATATTTATCACGCGTCCATAGCCGGAAGAGCAGACCGTGTTCAGCGAATGGCTCAAACTTTCAGACACTTTGATCTACAGCCTGTCACACTGACTATTACATAACTTTTCCAAACGACGTGATTGTATACATTTATGTTTTCTTGTATGTAAATGCTGCGAGTTTAATGTTCTGTACATAATGTTTCTTTGTGTTCTTTATTTCAAGCGACAGCGTTTGTTCTAGATTTTTATTTGAGTAAGAAGGAAGTTTCTTGAAGGATAGCAGTAACAACATATAATGTGTATGTTTAGATGTCTGGACGGTGGAATAAATGATAACTATAACTTACAGTAAGATTCTGTGAACATAATAAGACGTTCTATATCAGATTGGCTTATTTCTTTGGGAACCAGTTAAAATATGTAAAATCGCTTTCAGCAATTATTGTTATTGATAATATATATATATATATATATACACTGCTGGCCAAAATCTTAAGGCCAATGAACGTAAAGAAAAAATATGCATTTTGCGTTGTTAGACTCAACCACTTATTTGAGTTGAGCTTTGAAAGATGAAAATAAGAAAAGGGAAAATAAAAATAAAAAACTTTTTTAGCATTTAATAGGGAAAATATGAACACTATGAAATTAGCCTAAATACTAGCTGGTCAAAAGTTTAAAACCATACTGAAATCAAACGTTAATCGGTAAACACGTAACGAAATTTAGTCATTTGTGTTCAAGCATTAGCGTTGTCAACATCTCCCACTGACATCTCCTGTGTTACATTGGGTAAAAGCATGGCAAAGGCTAAAAAGTTGACAGAGTTTGAACGTGACAGAATTGTCGAGCTGCAAAAGTGAGGTTTTTTTTCAACGTGTCATCGTTGGTGAGATTGGGCGTAGTAAAACTGCTGTTGCAAATTTATTAAAAGACCCTGAGAGATACGGAACGAGAATTTCAAGTGGTTGGCCCAAGAAATTTCGCCGGCGTTGAGCAGGAAAATTCGACGGGTTGTCCGGCAAGACACCAGCCGATCGTCGAACCAGATTAAGGCCCTTACGGACAAAGAATGCAGCTCAAGGACAATAAGACGGCATCTACGAGAGAAACGCTTTAAAAACCGTAAACGTCTTCATAGGCCACGCCTCCTTCCACACCACAAAACAGCTTGGTTAAACTTTGCTGAGAAGCACCAAACATGGGAAGTAGAAAAGTGGACAAAGGTTTTGTTCTCTGATGAGAAAAATTTAACCTGAATGGTCCAGATGGCTTCCAATGTTACTGGCAGGATAAGGATATCCCACCGGAGACATTTTCTACACGACACAGTTGAGGCATTTCCATCATGATCTGGGGTGCTTTCTTCTTCCATGGAACAATGGAGCTTCAGGTTATACAGGGGCGTTAAACAGCAGCTGGTTACATTGGCATGTTGGAGAGAGCATCCTTATTGACTGAAGGCCCTCGCTTGTGTGGAAATGACTGGATCTTTCAGCAGGACAACGCTGCAATCCACAATGCCCGCAGGACAAAGGACTTTTTCATGGCGAATAACGTGATTCTTTCGGACCATCCAGCGTGTTCGCCCGAGCTGAACCCCATTGAAAATGTCTTGGGGTGGATGGCAAAGGAAGTATATAGAAATGGACGTCAATTACAAACAGTGCATGATCTTCGTGAAGCCATATTCACCACTTGGAATAACATTCCAGCCAACCTTCTGCAAACGCTTATATAGACCATACCAAAGCGATTGTTTGAAGTTATTCGCAATGACAGCCGTGCAACTTATCACTGAGACCTCTTGTTGGGCATTTTCTACCCTATTTGAACTTCTTTTTGGTATGGCCTTAACCTTTTGACCAGCTAGTATTTAGGCTAATTTCATAGTGTTCATATTTTCCTATTAAATGCTAAAAGTTTCTTATTTTTATTTTCCCTTTTCTTATTTTCATCTTTCGAAGCTCTACTCAAATAAGTAGTTGAGTCTAACAACGCAAAATGCATATTTTTTCTTTATGTTAATTGCCCTTAAGATTTTGGCCAGCAGTGTATATATGCAACATTATAGAGATGAAAAACTGGAGACTCAGTGCTTTTATATTTTATACATATATATATTGTTTGTTTTGGATTCTCGCATATCATATCGTTCCTTATTTTGAGCTGCTAAAATAGCGGTAATGCATCTAATCAACAACACCTACCGTCAAGCATTGGGCAACTCTAATCGAATAATGGAATTTGATCACTTTTATATCCCTCTCATAGTTCTAAAGCGCCTGATTTTGAGGTAACTTACCGCGAACCATAAATTTATGATTCACTATCCATGACGCTAACCACTGAGACATGCACGGCTACAGATGCTTTGAAATACTGAGAAGGACAAAAACACTGTTTAGAGAATTGTTGATAACAATGCTGTAAATGTTTAAAGTGATAAACATATATCAAAGTTAATTATTTTAGCGAAAATGGATTTTTTATTAACAAAAACTAGATATTGACAAAATATATGACATACTATCTGGTGTCGAGTTATGTATAGCTAAAAAAAGTATTTCTTAGGGATTAAACTCAAGCTGTTTTTCGAAGCTATTATCGTATTAATTAGAACAATTCTATTAGTTATAATATTCCATGATCTGAGACAGCAGTATTTCTTATGCTACTTCCTATTAGAAGGTTTAGTCGTTTTATTTGGAAATCAAGTAGCGGAGTACTATAACTTTGCGCTTTAAACGTCATTCTTACAAAGCCCGCAGCTACTTTGTGGCTACTTGCCACTAAGGCTTTAATTCAGTTGAACATACATTACACCGGTGAGGACTTTTATTCCATGCATGGCACATAAAATAAACTATTGAAGTGAAATCAGAGACAAGACAACTGATGAAATAAAACCCAGAACACGAAATGATTTGGAATTTATGATATATTTTAGGATTGTTCTTTCTAAAAAGATCTTCTCTTTTGTAATTAGAGTAACACAGATTTTTCGACACAATTTTAGTAAACAAAACATGAATAATGAATATTCTCCAAGTACTTTTCTGTACTTTACCTACTAAAATACATATTGCGGAAAAACGTAAAATTGATTATAACGCTAGATATTTCTTTGTTTGTTTTGAATTTCGCGCAAAGCTACTCAAGGGCTATCTGCACTAGTCGTTCCTAATTGAGCAGTGTAAGACTAAAGAAAAGGCAGCTAGTCATCACCACCCACTGCCAACTCTTGGGCTACTTTTTTACTAACGAATAGTGAGATTGACCGCACATTATAACGCCCCCACGGCTGAAAGGGCAGACATGTTTGGTATGACGTAGATTCGAATCCGCAACCCTCAGATTACGAGTTGAGTACCTTAACCATCTGGTCATGTTAAGCCAGATGTTCCTTTAAAATGTAAGTAAACTGGCTTGATTATTCTATCAAATAATAATAGCTTTTAGAGCTTGTTGGATTTTATTAATGAAATAACATTATTTCATAAGAATGCTGAGCTCTTAAAGCATCATCTAATTTTACTTATAAAAGTACCGAAACGCTAGAATTGATTATCTAGTATGCGAATGAAAGGAAAGAAATATAAGTAATATTATGGCCCCTAAAATTAGTTAAATTTCATGTTTCAAAATAAAACCAGATATTTAAAACCGGATGATGATTCATGAAATTTATTGAAACATTTAGTCGTTATTCAATAAGTTCGTAATAACCTTGGAGTTTGTAGGACCTCTAGCGGAAACATACAAAGATTGTATATTCGGTAACTCCATGATAACCCCTGAGTTTATATGAATTCTGAAAATATAAACATTGCTTATGCAGTAAACCCGTGATAACCCTGAAGTTTATAGGACCTCTAGAAGACAAAATACAAAGATTGGTAAGTCCATATTCCACGACTTTGTTAGGATTTTAAAGAACAAAATATAAAGATTCAGTAAACTAATGTTGATCCTAGTGTTTGTTTGGATCTCAATAATGGCCAAGAAATGTGATGATGCACATCGGAATTCGTTAAAAATGTTCTAATTAAACATCAGTTATTTATGACATTGCTAATCTCATGATTTCCTTTGGCAAATTATAAAACCCTATTAAATGAAACAATTTTTTTTTTTTTACCTCTGTTATGTTTTCACCCCTGTGTGTGTACTTGTTTTTGTGTTTGTCAACAAGATTTCTCAAAAGCCGCTTAATGGATTTGGACAAAAGTTGGTATAAACTTGGACTATGGTCCAGCTTAGAAGTGGTTAGTTTTTAGAGGTGGAACTTACGATAATCTAAAAAATCCCTATTTGTTAACATGGTGACCGATTTTTCACCGTATTTTTGCTCTGTAACTCAGTTAAAAATAATCGGATTTTCATAAAACTTCGTGGACATATGCAGAATATTATTTCCCATTGTTCCTCAAAAATTGCCCATGTCCTAAATTGCCCATGTCCTTCGATCATAGTTTCTTATTTTGTGAGGGTCGAATACAATCGATGTCCTATCAGATACGTTTAACTTGTCAGTGATTTTTCAGAACAATATCAAAAGAGAATTTTCCTTCGCATTTGAAGCTTTCGTTTATTCTTACATTAAAATACACTAAAGGGACAAATATACAAGCTCTTTTTTTACGTATTATTATTTTTTAAGATTTGTCTTGCTTCCTCGTCTCTGTTCAATGTATTGTGTTATTATCTTAGCGTGCATCAACAATCATTTCAATGATACTGCTAAGATAATGTATTTCTGTCCCGCTTTCCGTTAAATGTAAATGAAAGGGAGGTCAACCCACAGATTTGTATTCATTTATCCTTTAACTTTCTTGTAAAATCATTCGACATTTCATCATTTCTGTTTGCTATAATAACTATAATAATGCAGTCTGATCTCTGCGTTAATCTAAACCGTTAAGTCGATAAAAATTAGTATATAAATCAACGTTTCAAAATTCCCTGTATAAGATCTCAATCATCACGACTGTTTGTTTCTTTGTTTGTTTTTAATTTCGCACAAAGCTACACGATGAATATCTGCGCTAGCCGTCCCTAATTTAGAAGTGTAAGATAGAGGGAATGCAGCTAGCTAGTGAGTATGTTTTCTTATAGCAAAGCCACATCGGGCTATCTGCTGAGCTCGCCGAGGGGAATCGAGCCCCCGATTTTAGCGTAGTAAATCCGAAGACTTACTGCTGTACTAGCGGGGGACTGCTAGCTAGTCACTACCACTCATCGCTAACTCTTGGGCTACTCATTTAACAACGAATAGTGGGATTGACCATAACATTATATCACCTCAATGACTGAAAGGGCAATCCTGTTTGGTGCGACAGGAATTCGAACCTGTGACCCTCAGATTACGAATCAAGCGCCTGAAAGATTATCACTAATAGAAATTTGTAACAAAAACGTATCTGACCATTTACTTTTTAATGTACTAATTATATTACAAAAAACTGTGTAGATCAATGAAGCGCAGTCTGTTTTATCTGTCTTTTAAAACTTCACAGTAAAACGTTGGAACAAGTTTATACAATCCATATTACCTATCCAGATAGGCCTACACTGTAGCACGTTCCTATTACATTTTAATTTTTTATCTCGCTAGAACAAAGCCCACCAAAGAGCTGTCTTTTATATATTTTGAAATGACGAATGGTAACTCGAATAAGTCCTTTTATCAACAAGAAAGTTACTGTTAAAAAGAGAAGTATTATGTTATTTTCCTTGAATTTTAATCACATATTTTGATAATTGCGAAACCAAACACCTTCTTAGATCATATTAAAACATTAATACGCAGTAATTAGAACCATTCTTTCAAAATAAAAAGGCTTTAAAATGGAAATTAGTCACGTCCCATCTTAACAACATGTTTTTACAAAATCACGTTTGTATGCAGTATATAATATTTTAAAACCTTTTTTATTATGAAGGTCGTACTTACACAAAAAAACATGTTTTTAATTTGTTTAAAAACAAAATAATTTTGCTCTAAGACTTTACATCGACACAAATATCTTTGGAACTATTCCACCTCATGTTATTATTCCATTACATCTTTCTATGTAAGCTGCAAAACTCTTCAAAAATCATAAACAAAAAAGTATATGATTGAATGTACTATTAAAACTTTACCGCATATCGTGATAAGAAGTTGCGTGGTAACTATGACATTTTTAAGCAAATTAGGAACCACCGCATGGTGATAACTTCATGGAGAACCAATCATTACAAGTTAAAAAAGTATACTCACTTGCAATAAACGTTGGAGGGCATTGTTATTCGACAGAACTGATAACACTGAAAAAATTAATTTCCGTTGAGAAAATATATTAATTATATTATTCTGAAATGAGCCAATGTTGCAAATCTTATATCTCATTTGAACTTGAATACAAACGTAATATAACGAAATTTTATTTTAAAAAAGGTATTCAGTTTTTCCATTAATACATTACCTCTAAAGACACAGCACTTAATCTTTAAAACAAGAACATATCGAAACAACATTAAACATGATGAATAGCAACAAAATAAAACGTTAATTAAGATGGTGCTTAATATAATTTAATCTTACGAGAACTTTCTTAACACTTTTTCATCTTTTACAAATTAAACAATTTGTTCAAAACAAATCTTTTGTGTTTTTAGAATGTCACAGGAGATTTTGAACATACACAAACAATTACTATTTTAGGAAATTAGCATTTTCCTTGTAAGAGTGTGCCTAGGAAATTTGCATACAGTTGCAGCATTACTACGTTGTCATGGTCATTAACAGCTGTACACAAGAAAAAACAAAATATATATATCAAACGTACGCATCCTTTTATCCAATAATCTAACAATTCTGATATACGCAGTACTACTAGGACAAAAGAAAAAAATGGAAATACCATGTTCAATGGCGCTTCTAATTACCACACAAGTTAATGGCGAAAGTTCCAAGACAAGGAGAAAATTAAAATTCCTTACATTGTTGAAGACCAACAAACAGTTTGATGCCCTAATCTTTATATGTGCTTAGATGTTTCAAAACATCATAGATAGAATTAAGATTTTGAATCATAATTCTGTGGAAATAGGTAACGAAAATAACACTGCTTTGATTTTTTTAAAATAAAACTTGTATTGATAACAAGTGTCAAGAAATATCGTTAAATAAAATTAGCTATTTAGAGCTTGTTACCCAACTTGGAAAAAGAAACTAAAGAAGATGGGGTGGAAACAAATTAAACCATCTTGACTTTAGAAAGAGAATAAAATCCCTACATTTCTAGCTTCCCACTTTGTCTATCGAGAGCTTGGTGTTTGAAGAGAATCCCAGCTTTCTTCATTGTACCTTCCTTTAGTTAACTTTAGGATGCTACTTTTATAAGTATTTTACGATAAAGTAAACTTTTACGTATGAAAAGTCTGGATCTGTTTGATTTGTCAGTAAGCAAGCCAGTAATGTATGGTTTTTATTCTTCATGTAAAGTCAAAACTCCTTAACCTACTATGTGACCACTAGCCGGATCAAGTGATATATTCACTTCTTTTCCCCTTGGTGGACTCAGCAGATAGCCTGATGTGGCTTTGTTATACGAAAAAAACACATAAACAGTCACTTCTATTTTTATTTCTTTGGATCATTTCTTTTTCAAATCAGAACCAAGTCCAACATAGCATTTTTTATTTAGCAATATTTTTCTCTAATCTTGTTTGTCTAATTTTTTATAAGATAGCGTACGTAGATTACTGGGCTATAGAGAGTATTCTAAAGCATTATAAATTTCTCAACAAAATAATAAAACAGATAGTCAAAAATCATGAGGACTGTTTTGCTCTATCAAATGAAGATAAAATTATAGTTACTACTAGAACCAAGTAGGTACTAGGCCTATTGAATAAAAATGATGATGATGGTGATGATGAGCGAAAATAAGAAATCACGATTTTGGCTATTCGTCGGTTCTCGACTTTGGGATGCTCTAGTTATCTGAAAAGTAGCATATGCACCACAGATTGAGCAAATATGCCAGATATCTCTTCTTGTCTAGCTTCTGATGACCTGTATGCGCACTGAGCATTTTTGTTGCTCCTTAAAGTTCATTCAATATATAATATAGAGGTTTGCTTCCTAAAAACACTGATTGTATAGCGTACAAAAATACTGAGCATTCTAAATATTACAGTCATCTAATGTTCTTCTATTACTGGTTGGTAATTCATATTTCATCCTGCACTTAAGCTTTTTAAAGGTACACCATATTTTTGTAGGTAATAACATCATTTACACTGAAATGATGTTGTTTTTTTCGTGTTTTTCTACATTTTGCATAGAATAACAATGCAATATGTAGTTAAATGTCGTAAAGACTGCTTTTCTGTATCAAATTATGATAAAGGTATAGTTATTGCTAGAACTAGGTAGGCGCAAGACCTGTTGAAAAAAACTAATGATAACAAAAACTGGAAATTGCTGTTTTGGTTGTTCGCCACTTTTCGACTTTGGGACGCTCTGGATAACAGAAAAGCGGCATATACGCTAAAGTTAAAGCGACTATGTCAGATAGCTCTTCACAACTAGCTTCTGAATATATATGTAAAAATATATACATATATATGTTTGTATATCATTTTATCAGTTTTGTACAAAAATATCAAATAAGGAAAAGACAAACTGGGTAAAGGTGTGGTTAAAATAAAAAACAAGACACAATGAAGTAAAAATATGATAAGAACTGCTACGTTCACTTACTTGTAAGTTGGGCTCAATGGGAAGAAACTCCTTAAGTTACCTCTGGAGCTAATTTGTATAAATTGATGTTACTTCAGAAAATGACCAGCTAGAGGTTTCATTCCAAAAAATTTGTATCTGAGGAAAAATTATGCCTAAAGCAAAAGCAATAGGAAAGTTATTCAAATAATTAACGTGTTTAATTACGGTCTTAGAAGCTGAGACTCTAGAAGTATTATCTCAAGAACTGATGTGTTTAATATGTTATTATCTGACGTGCTCAATGAACAGTTTCTAAAGTTAATATTTAAAACGATTATTCTTAAATGGGCATGTTTAAAACTATTATCAGAGAAAATTTTGTTTAAAAACATAAATCTACACGTTTTATATAATAGATGCTATCATATCAAAACTAACGTTTTTTTAAATTTTAAATAATTTTACAAATACATATATGAAAATCATATTTTAGGAGTATCATTCTGGTATACCACATTTTCCGAAATAAAATATTACTTCATATATTGATGTACTCTAATTTCCATTTCAGTCACTAGAAAGATAATACTTTACCAACAGATTGTTAGAAAAAATGTTTCCGTACAGCTGAAGGGTACTAAATTTTACTCTAATTACAAAAGAGAAGATCTTTTTAGAAAGAACAATCCTAAAATATATCATAAATTCCAAATCATTTCGTGTTCTGGGTTTTATTTCATCAGTTGTCTTGTCTCTGATTTCACTTCAGTAGTTTATTTTATGTGCCATGCATGGAATAAAAGTCCTCACCGGTGTAATGTATGTTCAACTGAATTAAAGCTTTAGTGGCAAGTAGCCACAAAGTAGCTGCGGGCTTTGTAAAAATGACGTTTAAAGCGCAAAGCCATAGTACTCCGCTACTTGATTTCCAAATAAAACGACTAAACCTTCTAATAGGAAGTAGCATAAGAAATACTGCTGTCTCAGATCATGGAATATTATAACTAATAGAATTCTTCTAATTAATACGATAATATCTTCGAAAAACAGCTTGAGTTTAATCCCTAAGATAGTATGTCATATATTTTGTCAATATCTAGTTTTTGTTAATAAAAAATCCATTTTCGCTAAAATAATTAACTTTGATATATGTTTATCACTTTAAACATTTACAGCATTGTTATCAACAATTCTCTAAACAGTGTTTTTGTCCTTCTCAGTATTTCAAAGCATCTGTAGCCGTGCATGTCTCAGTGGTTAGCGTCATGGATAGTGAATCATAAATTTATGGTTCGCGGTAAGTTACCTCAAAATCAGGCGCTTTAGAACTATGAGAGGGATATAAAAGTGATCAAATTCCATTATTCGATTAGAGTTGCCCAATGCTTGACGGTAGGTGTTGTTGATTAGATGCATTACCGCTATTTTAGCAGCTCAAAATAAGGAACGATATGATATGCGAGAATCCAAAACAAACAATATATATATGTATAAAATATAAAAGCACTGAGTCTCCAGTTTTTCATCTCTATAATGTTGCATATATACACTGCTGGCCAAAATCTTAAGGGCAATTAACATAAAGAAAAAATATGCATTTTGCGTTGTTAGACTCAACTACTTATTTGAGTAGAGCTTCGAAAGATGAAAATAAGAAAAGGGAAAATAAAAATAAGAAACTTTTTAGCATTTAATAGGGAAAATATGAACACTATGAAATTAGCCTAAATACTAGCTGGTCAAAAGGTTAAGGCCATACCAAAAAGAAGTTCAAATAGGGTAGAAAATGCCCAACAAGAGGTCTCAGTGATAAGTTGCACGGCTGTCATTGCGAATAACTTCAAACAATCGCTTTGGTATGGTCTATATAAGCGTTTGCAGAAGGTTGGCTGGAATGTTATTCCAAGTGGTGAATATGGCTTCACGAAGATCATGCACTGTTTGTAATTGACGTCCATTTCTATATACTTCCTTTGCCATCCACCCCAAGACATTTTCAATGGGGTTCAGCTCGGGCGAACACGCTGGATGGTCCGAAAGAATCACGTTATTCGCCATGAAAAAGTCCTTTGTCCTGCGGGCATTGTGGATTGCAGCGTTGTCCTGCTGAAAGATCCAGTCATTTCCACACAAGCGAGGGCCTTCAGTCAATAAGGATGCTCTCTCCAACATGCCAATGTAACCAGCTGCTGTTTAACGCCCCTGTATAACCTGAAGCTCCATTGTTCCATGGAAGAAGAAAGCACCCCAGATCATGATGGAAATGCCTCAACTGTGTCGTGTAGAAAATGTCTCCGGTGGGATATCCTTATCCTGCCAGTAACATTGGAAGCCATCTGGACCATTCAGGTTAAATTTTTTCTCATCAGAGAACAAAACCTTTGTCCACTTTTCTACTTCCCATGTTTGGTGCTTCTCAGCAAAGTTTAACCAAGCTGTTTTGTGGTGTGGAAGGAGGCGTGGCCTATGAAGACGTTTACGGTTTTTAAAGCGTTTCTCTCGTAGATGCCGTCTTATTGTCCTTGAGCTGCATTCTTTGTCCGTAAGGGCCTTAATCTGGTTCGACGATCGGCTGGTGTCTTGCCGGACAACCCGTCGAATTTTCCTGCTCAACGCCGGCGAAATTTCTTGGGCCAACCACTTGAAATTCTCGTTCCGTATCTCTCAGGGTCTTTTAATAAATTTGCAACAGCAGTTTTACTACGCCCAATCTCACCAACGATGACACGTTGAAAAAAACCTCACTTTTGCAGCTCGACAATTCTGTCACGTTCAAACTCTGTCAACTTTTTAGCCTTTGCCATGCTTTTACCCAATGTAACACAGGAGATGTCAGTGGGAGATGTTGACAGCGCTAATGCTTGAACACAAATGACTAAATTTCGTTACGTGTTTACCGATCAACGTTTGATTTCAGTATGGTTTTAAACTTTTGACCAGCTAGTATTTAGGCTAATTTCATAGTGTTCATATTTTCCCTATTAAATGCTAAAAAAGTTTTTTATTTTTATTTTCCCTTTTCTTATTTTCATCTTTTAAAGCTCAACTCAAATAAGTGGTTGAGTCTAACAACGCAAAATGCATATTTTTTCTTTACGTTCATTGGCCTTAAGATTTTGGCCAGCAGTGTATATATATATATATATATTATCAATATCAATAATTGCTGAAAGCGATTTTACATATTTTAACTGGTTCCCAAAGAAATAAGCCAATCTGATATAGAACGTCTTATTATGTTCACAGAATCTTACTGTAAGTTATAGTTATCATTTATTCCACCGTCCAGACATCTAAACATACACATTATATGTTGTTACTGCTATCCTTCAAGAAACTTCCTTCTTACTCAAATAAAAATCTAGAACAAACGCTGTCGCTTGAAATAAAGAACACAAAGAAACATTATGTACAGAACATTAAACTCGCAGCATTTACATACAAGAAAACATAAATGTATACAATCACGTCGTTTGGAAAAGTTATGTAATAGTCAGTGTGACAGGCTGTAGATCAAAGTGTCTGAAAGTTTGAGCCATTCGCTGAACACGGTCTGCTCTTCCGGCTATGGACGCGTGATAAATATGACAGTCAGACACTTTATTCAGTTATGAAAGTCGGGAAAGCCCTTTTAGCGGCAAAGTCTGCTGGTAAACTGGCTGATTTCTTTCTGGCCAGTAATACAAAATTAGGACTGTGTCTGAAACCTTGGTGTATCTGGTCTGGTTGTTTAGCTCAGGTGCGTATATCATACAACTTATATATATGTAAAAACAGCTGGTTTGGGTTGAGAAAAATTTTTATGTAGAGGAGCGAACAACGTTCCGATCTTCTTCGGTCATCGTCAAGTTCACAATGAAAGAAAGAAGTAACTAACCGATAGTTAACCACATGTTTGAAGGGGGGTTGTGCAATCTAGTGTAGGAATGTATTTGATTTGCAGTGTTCGGAAACGTGTGAAGGTGACTTTTGGTGTTCTTTGAATCTGGTTTTCATTTTTCTACTTGTTTCCCCAATAACAATATAACCACAGAAAACACCCATATACTAAATAAAGAAACAAACATAAACAAACACAAATTTAAAGAAGCCTTACTTATACAACAACTCAAGCCCAAAATAAACCAATACAAAGGAACACCATTATACCTATATTAATAAATACAATCAAACATCTAACACGCCCTCTACATTCCGACACTCAGTTACACAACCCTTTTCAAAGATGTGGTCAGCTATCGATCACTTACCTCTTTCTTTCTTTGTGAACCTGACGATGACCGAAGAAGGTCGAAACGTTGCTCGCTCCTCTACATAAAAATTTTCTCAACCCAAACCAGCTGTTTTTACATATATATTTTTCTCTACAAGTGGGTTTTCTGCATACAGTCATCTCCAGACCCTTGTTTTGAGATGATATACAAAAAGGAAGTCAGCTAATCAGCAGTAATCCAACGCTACTCGCTAATCTTGTCTGATAGAACAGTGAGACTTAATCTTCACTCTTATGCCTCCTTAGTGCGGAGCGAGTTTTTTGTCGTTCAGATTGAATATTCTAATTCAAATACATAAAAATATTGATTAATATTGTCAATGCAATTAATAAGACATACACATTGTGATAAGATCTAAAATATTCAAAGAAACGGTGGAAATCGTTTAGAGAGAAAGTTTGTTTGTTTTGAATTTCGCACAAAGCTGCTCGAGGGCTATTTGTGTTAGCCGTCCCTAATTTAACAGTGTAAGACTAGAGGGAAGGCAGCTAGTCATCACCACCCACCGCCAACTCTTGGACTACTCTTTTACCAACGAATAGTGGGATTGACCGTCACATTATAACGCCCCCACGGCTGAAAGGGCGAGCATGTTTGGCGCGACGGGGATGCAAACCCGTGATCCTCAGATTGTGAGTCGCACGCCTTAACACGCTTGGCCATGCCGGGCCTTAGAGAGAAAGTAAAATGTTTAACGTTGCGCTGGAGTGTCGACCAAATATTTGGGTCCGGCATGGCCAGGTGGGTTAAGACGTTCGACTCATAATCTGAGGGTCGCGGGTTCAGCTGTAGAGGCGTTATAATGTAACGATCAATCACACCATTCGTTGGTAAAGAGTAGCCCAAGAGTTGGCGGTGGGTAGTGATGACTAGCTGCCTTCCCTCTGGTCTTACAGTGCTAAATTAGGGACGTGCAGCTCAGATAGCCGTCGTGTATCTTTGCGCAAAATTCCAAAACAAACAAGCCAAATATTTCTTCTCTCATAACAACCATTACTTTTGTCTTCAATTTGCTGTTACTGCTGCTAAACTGCTCAGTTTTAAGTAAAAATGAGATAAGCCTACTGCTGAATTTGAAGAGGTGTAAAATCTTATTTACACTGAAAATATCTCTTACCATCAGCTGTAAAAAAAGTGTTTGAACGCATCTACCACACTGAGTAAATTATAAATTCAAGACTCCGCATCATTACTGGAAAGCTGAGGGATATTTTTGCCTTTTCAAAATCATATAGACTGCTAGTGCGCATTTTGTTAAATTAAAGAAAAGAACAAGATTAGCCTTAATGAAAGTGATACGGGTTACAAAAGTGAAATAATGATTTTTTTTTTAATTTCGCGCAAAGCTACTCGAGGGCTATCTGCCCTAGCCGTCACTAATTTAGGAGTGTAAGACTACAGAGAAGGCAGCTAGTTATCACAACCCACCGCCAACTCTTGGGCTACTCTTGTACCAACGAATAGTCGGATTGACCGTAACCTTATAACACCCCCACGGCTGAAAGGTCAAACATGTTTGGTGTGACGGAGATTCGAACCTGCGACCCTCAGATTACGAGTCGAGCGGTTTAACCACCTGGCCAATGCGAGCCTGTGAAATAATGAAAGAAATGTTGCTGTTTTCATAATGTAATAAAGTTAATAATGTACTGGTAAATAATAATGTAATAATAAAAGATGAGTAATAATCACCGCTTTCATCATTTATACTCAGGTACGGGATAAAATTCCTGTAAAATATTTATTTTTAGGAGGCTTTTCACGAGATTTGTCATTTTCATGAAAGGGGATAGCGGGTGTTTAAGTTTGGAACCGGGTCCGGCATGGCCAAGCGTGTTGAGGCGTTCGATTCGTAATCCGAGGGTCGCGGGTTTGAATCCCGGTCGCACCAAACATGCTCGCCCTTTCAGCCGTGGGGGCGTTATAATGTGCGGTCAATCTCACTATTCGTTAGTAAAAAAGTAGCCCAAGAGTTGTCAGTGGGTGGTGATGACTAGCTGCCTTTTCTTTAGTCTTACACTGCTCAATTAGGAACGGCTAGTGCAGATAGCCCTTGAGTAGCTTTTCGCGAAATTCAAAACAAACAAAGAAATATCTAGCGTTATAATCAATTTTACGTTTTTCCGCAATATGTATTTTAGTAGGTAAAGTACAGAAAAGTACTTGGAGAATATTCATTATTCATGTTTTGTTTACTAAAATTGTGTCGAAACATCTGTGTTACTCTGTATTTTATAAAGTTTCAGAGGACGTGCACCAGTCTTTTTTTACTAAACAATGTTTTCCCAAAATTAGCTGCATTGGTATCGAACTGTTCAAAACTAATGTGTACTTCAATAGATATACAACATGTTATAGGTGTTATATCAGTTCGTAAGTTGAGGTGCTTATATATAACGTTATATTTACGAGAGCTTTATGGTACAATAGATATTAAATATGTTAAACAGACTTATTTGAACTTGCGTCCTGGGGTTCGACTTGCTAATAATTTAGCGTGAACTTGAGTTTCAGTATGCATGTGGTACGCTCATTTATGAAAATTCTAGTTTGTTTCACGTTCAGTTATATTCAATTCTTCAAGAGTGAAGTAAAGCATAAGCCCAACTTACAAAACGTATTTGTTTGCTGAATTAGAAGGTGTTGCTTACTGAAATATAATCCTTTGTTTTGAGGAAATCTCTAGGCTAGTTATAACATATATTTCTATCAAGTTCTTTTGTGCAAAAAAATACGTGTTATCTGTTGATCAGTAATATTTTTCTTAAAACATGGTCGTATGTTAAACTTTTTAATCGATCCAAACTGTGAATCAAGAGCCTACTATCAAGGTTGAATGATTGATATAAAACATGAGTATCACTGCTAAATTAGGGACGGCTAGCGCAGATAGCCCTCGAGTAGCTTGGAAGTTTGGAACCCCTGTTTATAAATAAAACATTTGTTTTTTCACATGTATCATAGATTCTTATCGTAATAAATGTTTAAAAGGCTAATATGTGCAAGCCGTCTCAGGCTTTTGAATACAAGTGAATACACCTAGTAACTGTCATAGGCACTCAAAAGCGTGTGACAATAAAGGTACCTACAGGGCCCACTTTCGCATGGTTATACTTCTAAATTAAACATATATTACAATACCACACACATGATCTGCAGATACTAAAGAACTTGGAAAACACCTGTTTCAGATGTTCCATGTCAACGCTTTTCTCGGGTTTTATTTTAAATATAAATAAATCCCACTGAAACACAAGAAAGTAAGTTGTTTCTGAAACTAGTCATTTTAAAGTTGTGGAAATAACTTGTAAACTTGCAATGGAAACGTTGTTTGTTCAACTGTCTACTTTGTCGTAATTTTTAATTGGTTTTATACCAGATACCTTTCAGAAAACATGTTAACTGCATATCATAGCTTGGATATTTAGACTTATTGTCCTTTACGTGAGATATGAATATTCTTCATCTGTGGACCAGGTACTTGAATACTTGTTTGATTTTTGATAATACTTCACATGTCATCTAAAATTCTGAATATTTCTATAAAATTATCCATGTGGTGAGACTTTTAAATAACTTGTTTTCTACACTATATATGCATTATGTTCCATGAGTCTGTTGGTTACAGACTCGTACAAAAAATTAAAGAAAGTTGTCATTAGTATTGAAACTAGTTTTACACTCCCCGATGTAGTTTATGTAGGAAAAGAATGATTTCTGCCCCTTATTTATTCAGTTATTTACTATAAGTGTTGTAAGAGGCAAAAACATAATAATGATAATTTGAAGGTTAGAGATTATTAAAAATGTTTGGTCCCTCTAAATGTTTTAATATTCTTAAAAGTTATGGTTTACTTGACGAATAGCTACGAAGCATTAAAAACCAGTAGGCCTAAAATTTTAGTTACAAACATTGTTAACCATAGGTGTTTTGTTTTCTATATTCTTCTTAATATATCTATTTTGAATTTAACATCAGAGGTATTTAAAAATAGCATTTCGGATATGTCTTTGTTTTCCACGCGTTACTGTAAAAGAGACCTTTCGTTTAATACCAGAAGAAACGCTTAAACCTCCGAGAATGAGAGGATTACTAAGTATACACACGTCTGAAGTGCCGATGAAGACAATCACGTCAGACGTAGGTTCTTTTCCTTAAAGACTGGTTAAGTGTTTAGCAAGACCTTTATCAGGCACTCTGGGAACAATAAGTGATTCGCACTTAAAAACTCGTCAGATTTCCTTGAAAGATTAAATTTCAAAAGCAAGAAACTTGCAGGTTTTAACATAAAGGCGTTTTCTACTAATGTACCAGTGGAAGCAGCCCTAAGAGGTGTTGATGAAAGTGACCTACCCTAACGGAAAATAGACTGTTTAGAATTAATGTCTTTGCCATTTTCGAGGCCTTCGTAATTGATCAACAGGAATTCAAACAACACAGAGGGCTAGCTGTGGGGTCTCCACTGAGTGAGGTTATGGCCTCTTTATACATAAAGATGTTAGAGAAATACAGATTTGTAAGAATTGTGGGAAGGGAATCTTCATTAGTGATTCCAGAAAAAATCATAATAGAGAACAAGCTGAGGATGATAAACAATGTGAACAAAAACGTCCAGTTCACGGTGAAAATGAAGGCAAGCTACCCTTTTTAGTTATGATAATTCACAGGTTTGTTAGACAGGTAAATTCTCGGTATATATCGCAAGTTCATTAATAAAAATGATGTTATACACTACTTATCAGTACACAGTGGAAAAACAAAATGTATCATGGTGGTAGGCTTCTCCATGCAGGCTATATGTATCTGTAACGAAGAGTATATATGCGTGACGAGTTTGTTTACATTGTGGAAGCGTTTACGAAATTAATCTACCCAATAAGGTTAATAAATATACAATATAAAGGCCTGGGAGATAGCTAGAAGACAACGAAACATGTAAAAGGCGAGTTTATCACGATGCCACATCTAAAGCTAGCTGGAAATATATGTACAGAGTTCTGCTAAAAGCAGGAATGAAAATACTATGCTTCAGGCTAAAAAAAAATCATAGTTTGTGAAGAAAAATGTAAAAGCAATAACAGAAAAACGTGCGATGTATGAAATTCCATGCAGTGGTTGTTCCGATTCAGACTGTAGTGAAACTTCACGGTAGTAGATATAAGAATTAATGAGCATTAAAAAACCACCGCATATCAAACTTGTTAGTTTTACACATAGACAGTCATGAACACTTGCCAAAGTGACAAGATGTAGAAACTTTACGGAAAAGTTACGAATAAGAGGTTGACACATACCATTAAAGCTGCATACATCATTACAGAGGTCACCTCCAACCACAGATAAGACTTTGTTAGCCTGGTTAAGGTGGCCAGATCACTGGTAATTAATGCGGAAAGAAAGGCAGATGTGGTAGGAAATACTAACCAATCAGGATAGCTCATCCCTCGGCAACTAATTAATCTGTATTTATTTACATCATCCTCTCTGAAGAGGGCTTTGTATCGAAACGTAAGAGAAGTGGATAAAATGTTTATTTCATTCTGTGTTTTCTATCTAGCACATTTCACTCTCATGAATCAGGTCAACACAAAAGTACGACCTTGACACTTTTATTTTTTTACCTTAAGACACATGTGCGTATGTGTGTCTGTGTGTGTTTAATTTTCAAGTAAAGCAACTCGGTAGCTATCTGTGCTAGCTGTCAATAATTTTGAAGTGATTGAAAGAGGAAATGTACCTAGTCAACACCACCGACTGTCAATTCTTGGACCATTCTTTATCAACGAATAGTAGGATTGACAGTTATATTACAACGCCCCTACTGTTGAAAGGTTGAGCATTATGGGGATGGATTTCGATCCCACAATTCGTAATAGTAAGTTGAACACCCTAACCATTAGGCTATGGCAAGCTCAATACATGCTTATTAAAGAACATATAACAAACAAGTAATATTAATGACATATGATCATTACCCCTGTGAATGCAGTAGAAAAATGTTATATTGAACAGTCAACAACAGACTTGTTTTAGTGCTAGTTCTATTCTCATGTGGGGTATTTTCGTTATTAATTGCTACTTTAAAGGGTAACGGATGTCACTGGTCAGAAAGCTATAAGTTACATCAAAACAATCAACAGGAAAATACAAATAGTATATCTCACTTCACATTCTCATACTGTGTCCTGTAGTTGTTTTTCATGAAGAAAATACGGACTGTATGTCTTATTTAACATCCTCCTAAATGTGTACCAGAAGAGAGATAGAAATTGTGTATTTTATTTCATCTCCTATCTCCTCACATGGATTTCTTTATATTCAGACTTTTAAAATGGGTGCCAGGAAACCGACATCTTCACACACTAAGTAAACTATGAATTATGGCAGGGAGAACTTTTGTGCTTTGGACAAAACAGCCTTAAGACGTACTCTTTTGAAATTGAAATCTATTGCCGAGTCATTGTCAAGATGCTCTGTCTTCTCATAGAGCATAACTGCTGTAATAAAGCAGTGAAGCTCCAAAATAGTTTCAATATAACAAAGTTATATTGTTTACCAGTCAAAAATATAAACTGTATATCTACTTTCATCTCCTCATATTGTGTCCCTACGAGAAAATAGAAACAGTATATACATTTTATTCACCTCATGCTGTTGTTCGAAGCTGTCTCTTATGCCAGATTAATCTTATTTCTACTTTGTGGTTACTTTTAACTCTTAGGCTACTCTCATATCATAGAAAAGTGGGGTTGGCTGTCACTTTATAGTATCCCACCTCCCACAAACACTCACACATAGCTTAAAGAGCAAGCATGTTCAATGACAGTATTCGAATTCACAACCCGCAGGTTGCGAGTCTAACGCTCTAATCATCAGGCCATGCCAGGCCTCAAGCACAACTTAACAACTGGTTTTGACATAAAAGTTTAGAATGTGTAAGTCTTGATATAGATAAACGTTTTGCAATTACCGAAAAATTTATAATTTTACCACAACTTTTACTTAGTTCCCTATCTCAATTTGATGTTTTTTTTTCGTTTAATGGTTTACCAGCATTAACAATATCTTGATTTTAGTCCTCTGTTAAGTAACAAACAAAATAATGCAAAAAATTGGGTTGTTTTGAATTACAATACTTTTTATAAATAATAATTTAACTTAAAACATTTAGTTTTTCTATAATTATATTATCTGTTCTGGCAGAGACCAAATACTTCTTTTATTAAAACATTAATTTTCATAATAAACTGTATATAATGCTTTCAATAATTATCAATAAACCATTAAGAATATGCTATATTATGCCATTAGAAATTGACTGTATTAAAAATTCAAAACAGGATAAATACGTTATTTTAGACTTAAAAGATGAAATTTTATGTTTAGACTTATTAAAAGAGGATTTATACATTTACAAGTAGTACTGAACATTCGAGTTGTGACAATTGAGTCTTTTATGATTTTCTAGTAGGTCGTTATTCAAAATAATAGTAGCTTAGTAACTATTTATTATTAGAGATATGCAACTAAACTAAATTTTTCGTAGCCAGTTAAATCTCTTTTTCAATAGTAAGAAGCCAAAATTAGAATTTCCGAGATATTTATGAAGCGCCACCTACTGAGCGAATGTAAATTTAGTTTATGCTTATTTTCTTTTACAAAAGTTTGTTTGTTTGCAATTAAGCACAAAGCTACACATTGGGGTATCTGTGCTTTGCCCACCAAGGATATCGAAACCCGGTTTCTAGTGTTGTAAATCCACAGATACACTATTGTGCCACTGGGAGGTGTATTTTTATAAAACACAATCTGCAGTTACATATATATTGGAGAAACAGGTACTTCTGCCCATGAAGCGTTCAGTTATAAATTCTAAGGTTTATAGAGCTGCTCTTCAGAATATTGTTAACGTTTATTTAAATAACTAATGTATTCTACTATTTAATCTCAGTTTCACAGAAGTGTGAGCAACGTGTGAAAATTTTAAACATGCACAGTACCAATTACATGCAAGTACTAACTTTTTAATTTCAAGTGTCATTGCACATAATTACAAACCCAAGTATTAAATGTTTCATTAAATGTTATTGGTACAAATGAGTTACCTACTGAAAACTGTGGTGAAATAAAAATGTACAGCTGAAGTTTAAACTTCCCATTAACTTGACAACGCAATTTTTTTATAAGTATTGGCTGATGTGTTCCAAAAGTTTATTCCTGGTGCAAAAAAAGAAACGACGACACCTAGACTTTTTCACGCGTGTGCAGAAAATTCGTAATTAAATCCACACAATTAATTTTTATAACCATGAAATTGCTTTATATGCTTATATTACTTCTTGTTTTAATCCTGTAAAAATAATTTTAAAAAAACTTGCTAAACTTTGAAATTACTGCTATGGTACGTCAAGCGTGTAATATCAAATAAATTAATTATTCATACTAATATGTTCGAAACATAATTTTTACTGTGAAAACAGAAAAAAGATATATTTTAAATGCCAGTATCGTTGCTTTGGTTGAATAATAAGTGCATAATATGCAAAGTCCGGTATTGAATAATATTACAATTTCCGAAAGATGTAATCTTAGTTTTAAATAACCCAAAAGCAATGCTATCATTTTTTTGAACATTCACTTATCAATCAATACATTGCTTCTTGTTGTGATCATTTGTTGTTCTTTTTGTCCGACTGACAACAACGCTTCTTACTTTTTATTATACGACATGCTTGTTTTGTACTATAGCGTGCACAAGATTTGGAGTAAGATTTTTTTTTCGATATTGACAGACACGAATAAAAGCATTTTCTATGCATTTAAAAGAACAACAAAACATAGATGAAAGTATTTCGCACACAGACAATGATATACAGATTGTTATGCACTCGCTTCTACCAGTTATACATATGATAATATAACAAGAAAGCTGCTTATGTATCCTTACCTTTCAGATAACACTTCAATAACACCTTATCTCGCCGCCATGGTGACTCACTGCCATCTGGCGATCAATATGACTAAGGTTTAAATATTAGTTGGTGCTGCCATCTGTAACCAATCATACACATAATACATCCAAACGTTTCTAATTTTATCCTAACAGAAATAATGTATTATTAGGCATAAAAATTAAGTAATATGCTGTAATAGCTAAATCGTTTTGTTAAGTGAAGTCACTACAAATCAAAATAGTTGATTTAAACAGCTAATAAACAACTGGTTGTAATTCTTCTCCAGCAGTTGTCGCGCTTCGCCTTCTACCACCTAATCAATCATAATATTAAGTGTGCAAATGAGTCTCTTAGAGCAATTAAAATTAAATATCAAGTTTCATATTCAAATGAGAGCAGCATTAAATATCTTATGATTTACACTGTCAAACATATAGCATGAGAGGTCGTGATTTTATTGTACAATAATATTTTACTGAAATCTGACAATCAAAATGATAGTAACAATATAGAAAGGCTGCCAGATAAATGAATAGAACGTACAGAGTAAGCACATTCAGAAATATATATTAGTTAGCTTTATACTAATCTTTGAACAAGTATAAAAAAACTCTTAGTTACAAAGTTAAGTTAACTCAAACAACAACAAATTACTTGGGCTGACACTCAAAGCAGCAAAGGGCAGTTGGGAATATGTTAAAATAAGCCCCTCACTTAATTAAAAGTTCAAGTATCTTTTATCAGCGACGTACCCACGGCTCAGTCTACCATTAGAAAACCGTTAGATAAATTAGACTGCAGACTTCAATTAATACTAGATTTCTTTTGAATTCCTTGAGGCTTAAAAAAGTAGAATAAACCATCTTACTCATTTTTCTTGTCTTTGCAGCGAATAAGTTTGTTTTTCCAACTAACAAAAATATACGACTAACTAATGTATGTTAGTAAAATTACTCTCGCTTTCTTCGACATTGACTAGAATAAAATAAAGTTAAAAATAAAAAGTTTCAGTAGTCTAAAGATGTTTCGTCACTTTTAAAGCCAATGTGAAAAAGACATCAAATTCAAAATATTTTTCGTACACTATCGGTTCAACTTTACAAAAACTCTCAAAACAAAGAAAGAAAAACATCTGCGGCCAACTCGTTTTTATAACCATTTGTTTTAGGCTTATTGGTTTCTCAATATTTCACCGGGCTATGACGTTTAATTGATACAACCAGTTTACAATAAAACATAATTAAATAATTTATTGCTGTTGTTGTTTTCACTATACTATAAAAAGTTATTCTATTTTCAGTCTTACTTTTCATACGTGGGTTTAAATGTTTTCCTGTTAGATATTGGCAGGACTATTAAAATTGCTAGTTGCTCATCTTTCGACTTCCTAGAAATTCTTTAAGTTACTGAACTAACTTAAATTTATTATTATAATGCCTCAAACTAATACAATTCCACGAAATTATTGTTCTTCTCATTGGTTTGTTTTGAATTTCGCGCAAAGCTACACGAGGGCTATCTGCGTTAGCCGTCCCTAATTTAGTAGTGTAGGGCTAGAGGGAAAACAGCTAGTCATTACCACCCACTGCGAAATCTTAAGTTACTCTTTTACCAACGGATAGTGGGATTGACAGCCACCTTATAACGCCCCAATGGCGAGCATGTTCGGTGTGACGGGGATTCGAAACCGCGAATCTTGGATTACGTGTTCTTCTCATCCATTTTCACATAAATATATACTCTTCAAAAAAAGAAACGCAAAAGGCAAAATATGAGACAAATTGTTAACAAGTTTATTCCGGGTAGTTCTGTATGACATGTATGAAACTTTGCACATTCACTGCTGAACATCCAAGGTCTTTAAAGGCGAAGTCCACGCTCACTAGGTGAAGTTTAACGTCACTCAACGTCAATAACGAGTATGTCCCCCGTGAGCATCAATAACTGCTTGGCATCTCCTGCCCATGGAAGCGATGAGATGACGAATCACATCCTGTGGAATGGCTGTCCACTCAGCCTGCAAAGCTGCTGCAAGCTGAGGTAGAGTCTGAGGTTGAGGTTGTCGCCGTCGCAGACGTCGGTCCAACTCGTCCCAAAGATGTTCGATGGGGTTTAAATCTGGTGATCTGGAGGGCCAGGGAAGAACGTTGATGTTGTGGTGTCTCAAGAAGACAGTGGTGAGTCGGGCTGTGTGAGGACGGGCGTTGTCCTGTTGAAAAACGTCGTTGACGCTCACCATGATGAGTTGCACATGGGGCTTAAGAATCTCGTAGACGGTTGCATATGGTCTGATCGGAAATCCTACGCAGCCCTGGTATGGTTGAGGCAGTAGACGTCGCAGTGGTGGTCCTATCCCGAAGGTGACGTAACTGGATGTTGCGATCTTGTGCGGGCGTGGTCATACGAGGTCTGCCAGATCGTGGACGGTCACGAGTTGATCCATGTTGTTGGTGACGATTTCATAGCCTTGTGATGGTGCTTGGGTAGACATTCACAGCTCTGGCAACATCTGATCGAGATTCGCCTGCTTCCAAGCGACCAATGGCGTTGTTGCGTTGTGCTTCAGTCAGTCTTGGAGTAACTGTATTGCGTGTCGGTGGCTTAGCACTGAGCTATGGAAACCGAGAATCCATCATTTTTATAGGGATTTTGCACATGTTGCACTTGCAGAACATGCAGATCTCTCAAACAAAGTTATTGGACACAAGTGCACAACTTTTATTGCCATTTTGGTCTGACAATCAGTGCCTTAACACGTGTAACTTCACATACTCTGAGCTTGTAACGTTATTACATATATTTATCTTTAAAATAACAAAAATATCCATTTTGCGTTTCTTGTTTTGAAGAGTATATTAATAATTGCAAAAAGAGGTGTATTTCATCATTTATAGAAAGCAATCACACAAAGTCTCCAAACCCTCCCTGAAATCCAAGGTAAAATTTAATTTCAACCAGAAATGATAATAATAATAACAAATGATGAAGGTAAACGGGCTTCGTTTTTAGTTGGATCAGGAAGAAGTGATATATATATATCAATTCTAAATTATTAACTTGAAGAAAAAAGACAATATTGAGTGAAATATTACACAAAATGTCATCTCTGAATACCCTCGTAAAAGTAAGTTTCTTTACTATTTTATTCTTCCATCCTTCTTTCCTTTAAAACTGTTATTTTATTCAAGAAAATGACGTACGGAGACATCTGTGAACTCTTTTAACTCACGCTCGTCCTGGAATGTATTATGGCTTCATTGATTGCAACAGCATAATTGAAGAAATGTTTTTAATTTAAAAAACATACTCACTTTGAGAAGAAAAATTATTATTCTTTATTTGAAATATTTTTATAAGAAAATTTAATATAATGAAAAACGTGCTCATGCAAACGGGTTAAATTGTGATATTTTATACTCGCGTACAAAAGCTCCAATTTACTACACAGCTTTTCTAAATACATGTAAACATTTTAAAAATATCAGTACATTTAACAATAGAACAAGTGTAACCCATTTTACATAGGGTTACATTGTCGCTAAGACTTCGTATGCTCTGGGAAATCCAAATATGTAATTATGCAATCTCCAAACTTGAGGTATTCAGTAAAAAATGTAATACAATTTAATACATGTTACAGCACATTATTTGACTATATAATTTCTAAGTTTATTTGTTTTGAAGACAAAACAGTACTAGTTGGTTTGTCAATTAAAACTCATACATTTTAAACTGAAAAGAACCCACCATCGACGACGTTGAACTTCTACTAACAAAATCTTTAAAAGTGCCCTAACCATTCGGCCATGCAGAGCCGATGCAAAAGAAAGAAAGAACAATGAGTTACGTAAATAAAAAAATTACTTCATATGAAACCTTGGGACAAAGTTTCAACTCTCACAGTTAGGTAATACATATGTATATTTATTTATTTATTTATACTGTCCTTTAGACGATATGTAAAAAATTGCTCGTGTATGGCATAAAACATAACATTTGAAGAAGTTTCCTATCTGCCCTCCTCATTAAACGCACATTGGGCGTATTGTTACTGCAACAAGACCTGAACTTAGAACCATCTTGGAAAAATAGATCCATAGTTCAACGCGTTAGTCATTGACTCACCGTAAACCTAATCACGCAAAACAAAGTTACTATGAATCAGTTAAACAAATTTGTAGATCTGTAATTGCAGAAAGCTATCAAAAATAATTAAAATATTATTATACAAGCTGGAGTACCCGTTCACCTCAATAGAAAGTATTTAGATTTATGATTAATGAAAGGTTGTCTTTGGACATGAAAAATTGGTTTCCATATATGTAATTGTTAAAAACGCCCATAAAAACTGCAAAATACAAAATGCTAAACCGCAAGTTTGCATGAATCTCTGCATGTACCCAACAAAGTTCATTACAATTTCATGCCCCACTCTGGCAGTAACAAAGTTCACTGTAGCTTCATCCCCCACTCTGGCAGTAACAAAGTTCACTGTGGTTTCATCCTCCTCTCTGGCAGTAACAAAGTTCACTGTGGCTTCATCCTCCTCTCTGGCAGTAACAAAGTTCACTGTGGCTTCATCCCCACTCTGGCAGTAACAAAGTTCACTGTGGCTTCATCCCCACTCTGGCAGTAACAAAGTTCACTGTGGCTTCATCCTCAACTCTGGCAGTAACAAAGTTCACTACGATTTCATCCCCACTCTGGCAGTAACAAAGTTCACTGTGGCTTCATCCCCCACTCTGGCAGTAACAAAGTTCATTACGGCTTCATCCCCCTCTGGCTCTGGCAGTAACAAAGTTAACTGTGGCTTCATCCCCCACTCTGGCAGTAACAAAGTTCACTGTGGATTCATCCCCCACTCTGGCAGTAACAAAGTTCACTGTGGCTTCATCCTCCTCTCTGGCAGTAACAAAGTTCATTATGATTTCATCCCCCACTCTGGCAGTAACAAAGTTCACTGTGGCTTCATCCTCCTCTCTGGCAGTAACAAAGTTCACTGTGGCTTCATCCCCCACTCTGGCAGTAACAAAGTTCACTGTGGCTTCATCCCCCACTCTGGCAGTAACAAAGTTCACTGTGGCTTCATCCCCCACTCTGGCAGTAACAAAGTTCACTGTGGCTTCATCCTCCTCTCTGGCAGTAACAAAGTTCACTGTGGCTTCATCCCCACTCTGGCAGTAACAAAGTTAACTGTGGCTTCATCCCCCACTCTGGCAGTAACAAAGTTCACTGTGGCTTCATCCCCACTCTGGCAGTAACAAAGTTCACTGTGGCTTCATCCCCCTCTCTGGCAGTAACAAAGTTCACTGTGGTTTCATCCCCCACTCTGGCAGTAACAAAGTTCACTGTGGCTTCATCCCCCACTCTGGCAGTAACAAAGTTCACTGTGGCTTCATCCCCCACTCTGGCAGTAACAAAGTTCACTGTGGCTTCATCCTCCTCTCTGGCAGTAACAAAGTTCACTGTGGCTTCATCCCCCTCTCTGGCAGTAACAAAGTTCACTGTGGCTTCATCCTCCTCTCTGGCAGTAACAAAGTTCACTGTGGCTTCATCCTCCTCTCTGGCAGTAACAAAGTTCACTGTGGCTTCATCCTCCTCTCTGGCAGTAACAAAGTTCACTGTGGCTTCATCCCCCACTCTGGCAGTAACAAAGTTCACTGTGGCTTCATCCCCCACTCTGGCAGTAACAAAGTTCACTGTGGCTTCATCCTCCACTCTGGCAGTAACAAAGTTCATTACGATTTCATCCCCCACTCTGGCAGTAACAAAGTTAACTGTGGCTTCATCCCCACTCTGGCAGTAACAAAGTTCACTGTGGCTTCATCCTCCTCTCTGGCAGTAACAAAGTTCATTACGATTTCATCCCCACTCTGGCAGTAACAAAGTTAACTGTGGCTTCATCCCCCACTCTGGCAGTAACAAAGTTCACTGTGGCTTCATCCTCCTCTCTGGCAGTAACAAAGTTCATTACGATTTCATCCCCCACTCTGGCAGTAACAAAGTTCACTGTGGCTTCATCCCCCACTCTGGCAGTAACAAAGTTCACTGTGGCTTCATCCTCCTCTCTGGCAGTAACAAAGTTCATTACGATTTCATCCCCCACTCTGGCAGTAACAAAGTTCACTGTGGCTTCATCTCCCACTCTGGCAGTAACAAAGTTCATTACGATTTCATCCCCCACTCTGGCAGTAACAAAGTTAACTGTGGCTTCATCCCCCACTCTGGCAGTAACAAAGTTCACTGTGGCTTCATCCTCCACTCTGGCAGTAACAAAGTTCATTACGATTTCATCCCCCACTCTGGCAGTAACAAAGTTAACTGTGGCTTCATCCTTTTCTCTGGCAGTAACAAAGTTCACTGTGGCTTCATCCTCCTCTCTGGCAGTAACAAAGTTCATTACGATTTCATCCCCCACTCTGGCAGTAACAAAGTTCACTGTGGCTTCATCCTCCTCTCTGGCAGTAACAAAGTTCATTACGATTTCATCCCCACTCTGGCAGTAACAAAGTTAACTGTGGCTTCATCCCCCACTCTGGCAGTAACAAAGTTCACTGTGGCTTCATCCTCCTCTCTGGCAGTAACAAAGTTCATTGTGATTTCATCCCCCACTCTGGCAGTAACAAAGTTCACTGTGGCTTCATCCTCCTCTCTGGCAGTAACAAAGTTCACTGTGGCTTCATCCTCCTCTCTGGCAGTAACAAAGTTCACTGTGGCTTCATCCTCCTCTCTGGCAGTAACAAAGTTCATTACGATTTCATCCCCACTCTGGCAGTAACAAAGTTCACTGTGGCTTCATCCCCCACTCTGGCAGTAACAAAGTTCACTGTGGCTTCATCCTCCTCTCTGGCAGTAACAAAGTTCATTACGATTTCATCCCCCACTCTGGCAGTAACAAAGTTCACTGTGGCTTCATCCCCCACTCTGGCAGTAACAAAGTTCACTGTGGCTTCATCCTCCTCTCTGGCAGTAACAAAGTTCATTACGATTTCATCCCCCACTCTGGCAGTAACAAAGTTCACTGTGGCTTCATCCCCCACTCTGGCAGTAACAAAGTTCATTACGATTTCATCCCCACTCTGGCAGTAACAAAGTTCACTGTGGCTTCATCCCCACTCTGGCAGTAACAAAGTTCACTGTGGCTTCATCCCCCTCTCTGGCAGTAACAAAGTTCACTGTGGCTTCATCCCCCACTCTGGCAGTAACAAAGTTCACTGTGGCTTCATCCCCCTCTCTGGCAGTAACAAAGTTCTGGGCAGTAACAAAGTTAACTGTGGCTTCATCCCCCACTCTGGCAGTAACAAAGTTCACTGTGGCTTCATCCTCCTCTCTGGCAGTAACAAAGTTCACTGTGGCTTCATCCTCCTCTCTGGCAGTAACAAAGTTCACTGTGGTTTCATCCTCCTCTCTGGCAGTAACAAAGTTCACTGTGGCTTCATCCCCCACTCTGGCAGTAACAAAGTTCATGACGATTTCATCCCCCACTCTGGCAGTAACAAAGTTAACTGTGGCTTCATCCCCCACTCTGGCAGTAACAAAGTTCACTGTGGCTTCATTCTCCTCTCTGGCAGTAACAAAGTTAACTGTGGCTTCATCCCCCACTCTGGCAGTAACAAAGTTCACTGTGGCTTCATCCTCCTCTCTGGCAGTAACAAAGTTCACTGTGGCTTCATCCCCCACTCTGGCAGTAACAAAGTTCACTGTGGCTTCATCCCCCACTCTGGCAGTAACAAAGTTCACTGTGGCTTCATCCTCCTCTCTGGCAGTAACAAAGTTCATTACGATTTCATCCCCCACTCTGGCAGTAACAAAGTTCACTGTGGCTTCATCCCCCACTCTGGCAGTAACAAAGTTCATTACGATTTCATCCCCCACTCTGGCAGTAACAAAGTTCACTGTGGCTTCATCCTCCTCTCTGGCAGTAACAAAGTTCACTGTGGCTTCATCCTCCTCTCTGGCAGTAACAAAGTTCACTGTGGCTTCATCCCCCACTCTGGCAGTAACAAAGTTCACTGTGGCTTCATCCCCACTCTGGCAGTAACAAAGTTCACTGTGGCTTCATCCTCCTCTCTGGCAGTAACAAAGTTCACTGTGGCTTCATCCCCCTCTCTGGCAGTAACAAAGTTCACTATGGCTTCATCCTCCTCTCTGGCAGTAACAAAGTTCATCCATCCCTCCACTCTGGCAGTAACAAAGTTCACTGTAACAAAGTTCACTGTGGCTTCATCCTCCTCTCTGGCAGTAACAAAGTTCACTGTGGCTTCATCCCCCACTCTGGCAGTAACAAAGTTCACTGTGGCTTCATCCCCCACTCTGGCAGTAACAAAGTTCATTACGATTTCATCCCCCACTCTGGCAGTAACAAAGTTCACTGTGGCTTCATCCCCCACTCTGGCAGTAACAAAGTTCACTGTGGCTTCATCCCCCACTCTGGCAGGCAGTAACAAAGTTCACTGTGGCTTCATCCCCCACTCTGGCAGTAACAAAGTTCACTGTGGCTTCATCCCCCTCTCTGGCAGTAACAAAGTTCACTGTGGCTTCATCCTCCTCTCTGGCAGTAACAAAGTTCACTCATCCCCCACTCTGGCAGTAACAAAGTTCACTGTGGCTTCATCCCCCTCTCTGGCAGTAACAAAGTTCACTGTGGCTTCATCCTCCTCTCTGGCAGTAACAAAGTTCACTGTGATTTCATCCCCCACTCTGGCAGTAACAAAGTTCACTGTGGCTTCATCCCCACTCTGGCAGTAACAAAGTTCACTCCATCCCCACTCTGGCAGTAACAAAGTTCACTGTGGCTTCATCCCCCTCTCTGGCAGTAACAAAGTTCACTGTGGCTTCATCCCCACTCTGGCAGTAACAAAGTTCACTGTGGCTTCATCCCCCACTCTGGCAGTAACAAAGTTCACTGTGGCTTCATCCCCCACTCTGGCAGTAACAAAGTTCACTGTGGCTTCATCCCCCTCTCTGGCAGTAACAAAGTTCACTGTGGCTTCATCCCCCCACTCTGGCAGTAACAAAGTTCACTGTGGCTTCATCCCCCACTCTGGCAGTAACAAAGTTCACTGTGGCTTCATCCCCCACTCTGGCAGTAACAAAGTTCACTGTGGCTTCATCCCCCACTCTGGCAGTAACAAAGTTCACTGTGGCTTCATCCCCTCTCTGGCAGTAACAAAGTTCATCCATCCCCTCTGGCAGTAACAAAGTTCACTGTGGCTTCATCCCCACTCTGGCAGTAACAAAGTTCACTGTGGCTTCATCCCCCACTCTGGCAGTAACAAAGTTCACTGTGGCTTCATCCCCCACTCTGGCAGTAACAAAGTTCACTGTGGCTTCATCCCCCTCTCTGGCAGTAACAAATTCACTGTGGCTTCTGGCAGTAACAAAGTTCACTGTGGCTTCATCCCCACTCTGTCAAAGTTCACTGTGGCTTCATCCCCCCTCTGGCACAAAGTTCACTGTGGCTTCATCCCCACTCTGGCAGTAACAAAGTTCACTGTGGCTTCATCCCCACTCTGGCAGTAACAAAGTTCACTGTGGCTTCATCCTCCTCTCTGGCAGTAACAAAGTTCACTGTGGCTTCATCCCCACTCTGGCAGTAACAAAGTTCACTGTGGCTTCATCCCCACTCTGGCAGTAACAAAGTTCACTGTGGCTTCATCCCCACTCTGGCAGTAACAAAGTTCACTGTGGCTTCATCCCCCTCTCTGGCAGTAACAAAGTTCACTGTGGCTTCATCCCCCTCTCTGGCAGTAACAAAGTTCACTGTGGCTTCATCCCCCTCTCTGGCAGTAACAAAGTTCACTGTGGCTTCATCCCCCACTCTGGCAGTAACAAAGTTCACTGTGGCTTCATCCTCCTCTCTGGCAGTAACAAAGTTCACTGTGGCTTCATCCCCCACTCTGGCAGTAACAAAGTTCACTGTGGCTTCATCCCCACTCTGGCAGTAACAAAGTTCACTGTGGCTTCATCCTCCTCTCTGGCAGTAACAAAGTTCATTACGATTTCATCCCCCACTCTGGCAGTAACAAAGTTCACTGTGGCTTCATCCTCCTCTCTGGCAGTAACAAAGTTCACTGTGGCTTCATCCTCCTCTCTGGCAGTAACAAAGTTCATTACGATTTCATCCCCCACTCTGGCAGTAACAAAGTTCACTGTGGCTTCATCCCCCACTCTGGCAGTAACAAAGTTCACTGTGGCTTCATCCTCCTCTCTGGCAGTAACAAAGTTCACTGTGTTCACTTCATCCCCACTCTGGCAGTAACAAAGTTCACTGTGGCTTCATCCCCACTCTGGCAGTAACAAAGTTCACTGTGGCTTCATCCCCCACTCTGGCAGTAACAAAGTTCACTGTGATTTCATCCCCCACTCTGGCAGTAACAAAGTTCACTGTGGCTTCATCCCCCACTCTGGCAGTAACAAAGTTCATTACGATTTCATCCCCCACTCTGGCAGTAACAAAGTTCACTGTGGCTTCATCCCCCACTCTGGCAGTAACAAAGTTCACTGTGGCTTCATCCCCCACTCTGGCAGTAACAAAGTTCACTGTGGCTTCATCCTCCTCTCTGGCAGTAACAAAGTTCACTGTGGCTTCATCCCCCACTCTGGCAGTAACAAAGTTCACTGTGGCTTCATCCTCCTCTCTGGCAGTAACAAAGTTCACTGTGGCTTCATCCCCACTCTGGCAGTAACAAAGTTCTGGCTTCATCCCCCACTCTGGCAGTAACAAAGTTCACTGTGGCTTCATCCCCCACTCTGGCAGTAACAAAGTTCACTGTGGTAACAAAGTTCATCCCCCCCACTCTGGCAGTAACAAAGTTCACTGTGGCTTCATCCCCCTCTCTGGCAGTAACAAAGTTCACTGTGGCTTCATCCCCACTCTGGCAGTAACAAAGTTCACTGTGGCTTCATCCTCCTCTCTGGCAGTAACAAAGTTCACTGTGGCTTCATCCCCCTCTCTGGCAGTAACAAAGTTCACTGTGGCTTCATCCTCCACTCTGGCAGTAACAAAGTTCACTGTGGCTTCATCCCCCACTCTGGCAGTAACAAAGTTCACTGTGGCTTCATCCCCCACTCTGGCAGTAACAAAGTTCACTGTGGCTTCATCCCCACTCTGGCAGTAACAAAGTTCACTGTGGCTTCATCCCCACTCTGGCAGTAACAAAGTTCACTGTGGCTTCATCCCCCTCTCTGGCAGTAACAAAGTTCACTGTGGCTTCATCCCCACTCTGGCAGTAACAAAGTTCACTGTGGCTTCATCCTCCTCTCTGGCAGTAACAAAGTTCACTGTGGCTTCATCCCCCTCTCTGGCAGTAACAAAGTTCACTGTGGGCTTTCATCCCCCCCCACTCTGGCAGTAACAAAGTTCACTGTGGCTTCATCCTCCTCTCTGGCAGTAACAAAGTTCACTGTGGCTTCATCCTCCTCTCTGGCAGTAACAAAGTTCATTACGATTTCATCCCCCACTCTGGCAGTAACAAAGTTCACTGTGGCTTCATCCCCCACTCTGGCAGTAACAAAGTTCACTGTGGCTTCATCCTCCTCTCTGGCAGTAACAAAGTTCATTACGATTTCATCCCCACTCTGGCAGTAACAAAGTTCACTGTGGCTTCATCCCCCTCTCTGGCAGTAACAAAGTTCACTGTGGCTTCATCCTCCTCTCTGGCAGTAACAAAGTTCACTGTGGCTTTCATCCCCCACTCTGGCAGTAACAAAGTTCACTGTGGCTTCATCCCCCTCTCTGGCAGTAACAAAGTTCACTGTGGCTTCATCCTCCTCTCTGGCAGTAACAAAGTTCACTGTGGCTTCATCCTCCTCTCTGGCAGTAACAAAGTTCATTACGATTTCATCCCCCACTCTGGCAGTAACAAAGTTCACTGTGGCTTCATCCCCCACTCTGGCAGTAACAAAGTTCACTGTGGCTTCATCCTCCTCTCTGGCAGTAACAAAGTTCATTACGATTTCATCCCCCACTCTGGCAGTAACAAAGTTCACTGTGGCTTCATCCCCTCTGGCAGTAACAAAGTTCACTGTGGCTTCATCCTCCTCTCTGGCAGTAACAAAGTTCATTACGATTTCATCCCCACTCTGGCAGTAACAAAGTAACAAAGTTCACTGTGGCTTCATCCCCCTCTGGCAGTAACTCTGGCAGTAACAAAGTTCATTACGATTTCATCCCCACTCTGGCAGTAACAAAGTTCACTGTGGCTTCATCCCCCTCTCTGGCAGTAACAAAGTTCACTGTGGCTTCATCCCCCTCTGGCAGTAACAAAGTTCACTGTGGCTTCATCCCCACTCTGGCAGTAACAAAGTTCACTGTGGCTTCATCCCCCTCTGGCAGTAACAAAGTTCACTTACGTGCAGTAACAAAGTTCATCCATCCCCCACTCTGGCAGTAACAAAGTTCACTGTGGCTTCATCCCCCACTCTGGCAGTAACAAAGTTCACTGTGGCTTCATCCTCCTCTCTGGCAGTAACAAAGTTCACTGTGGCTTCATCCTCCTCTCTGGCAGTAACAAAGTTCACTGTGGCTTCATCCTCCACTCTCTGGCAGTAACAAAGTTCACTGTGGCTTCATCCCCCTCTCTGGCAGTAACAAAGTTCATTACGATTTCATCCCCCACTCTGGCAGTAACAAAGTTAACTGTGGCTTCATCCCCCACTCTGTCAAAGTCCACTGTGGCTTCATTCTCCTCTCTGGCAGTAACAAAGTTCACTGTGGCTTCATCCCCCTCTCTGGCAGTAACAAAGTTCACTGTGGCTTCATCCCCACTCTGGCAGTAACAAAGTTCACTGTGGCTTCATCCTCCTCTCTGGCAGTAACAAAGTTCACTGTGATTTCATCCCCCACTCTGGCAGTAACAAAGTTCACTGTGGCTTCATCCCCCACTCTGGCAGTAACAAAGTTCACTGTGGCTTCATCCTCCTCTCTGGCAGTAACAAAGTTCATTACGATTTCATCCCCCACTCTGGCAGTAACAAAGTTCACTGTGGCTTCATCCCCCACTCTGGCAGTAACAAAGTTCATTACGATTTCATCCCCACTCTGGCAGTAACAAAGTTCACTGTGGCTTCATCCCCACTCTGGCAGTAACAAAGTTCACTGTGGCTTCATCCTCCTCTCTGGCAGTAACAAAGTTCACTGTGGCTTCATCCCCCTCTCTGGCAGTAACAAAGTTCACTGTGGCTTTCATCCCCCTCTCTGGCAGTAACAAAGTTCACTGTGGCCATCCCACTCTCTGGCAGTAACAAAGTTCATCCCCCACTCTGGCAGTCATCCCCTTCATCCTCTCTGGCAGTAACAAAGTTCACTGTGGCTTCATCCCCCACTCTGGCAGTAACAAAGTTCACTGTGGCTTCATCCCCCACTCTGGCAGTAACAAAGTTCACTGTGGCTTCATCCTCCTCTCTGGCAGTAACAAAGTTCACTGTTCACTTGGCTTCATCCTCCTCTCTGGCAGTAACAAAGTTCACTGTCCCCTCTCTGGCAGTTCATCCATCCCACTCTGGCAGTAACAAAGTTCACTGGCACTCTGGCAGTAACAAAGTTCATTACGATTTCATCCCCCACTCTGGCAGTAACAAAGTTCACTGTGGCTTCATCCCCCACTCTGGCAGTAACAAAGTTCACTGTGGCTTCATCCCCCACTCTGGCAGTAACAAAGTTCACTGTGGCTTCATCCCCACTCTGGCAGTAACAGTTCAACAAAGTTCAACAAAGTTCACTGTGGCTTCATCCTCCTCACTCTGGCAGTAACAAAGTTCATGTGGCTTCATCCCCTCTCTGGCAGTAACAAAGTTCACTGTGGCCATCCCCCACTCTGGCAGTAACAAAGTTCACTGTGGCTTCATCCCCACTCTGGCAGTAACAAAGTTCACTGTGGCTTCATCCCCACTCTGGCAGTAACAAAGTTCACTGTGGCTTCATCCCCACTCTGGCAGTAACAAAGTTCACTGTGGCTTCATCCCCACTCTGGCAGTAACAAAGTTCACTGTGGCTTCATCCCCACTCTGGCAGTAACAAAGTTCACTGTGGCTTCATCCCCCTCTCTGGCAGTAACAAAGTTCACTGTGGCTTCATCCCCCACTCTGGCAGTAACAAAGTTCACTGTGGCTTCATCCCCCACTCTGGCAGTAACAAAGTTCATTACGATTTCATCCCCCACTCTGGCAGTAACAAAGTTCACTGTGGCTTCATCCCCACTCTGGCAGTAACAAAGTTCACTGTGGCTTCATCCCCCACTCTGGCAGTAACAAAGTTCACTGTGGCTTCATCCTCCTCTCTGGCAGTAACAAAGTTCACTGTGGCTTCATCCCCCACTCTGGCAGTAACAAAGTTCACTGTGGCTTCATCCCCTCTCTGGCAGTAACAAAGTTCACTGTGGCTTCATCCCCCACTCTGGCAGTAACAAAGTTCACTGTGGCAGTAACAAAGTTCACTGTGGCTTCATCCCCACTCTGGCAGTAACAAAGTTCACTGTGGCTTCATCCTCCTCTCTGGCAGTAACAAAGTTCATTACGATTTCATCCCCCACTCTGGCAGTAACAAAGTTCACTGTGGCTTCATCCCCACTCTGGCAGTAACAAAGTTCACTGTGGCTTCATCCCCCTCTCTGGCAGTAACAAAGTTCACTGTGGCTTCATCCCCCTCTCTGGCAGTAACAAAGTTCACTGTGGCTTCATCCTCCTCTCTGGCAGTAACAAAGTTCATTACGATTTCATCCCCACTCTGGCAGTAACAAAGTTCACTGTGGCTTCATCCCCCACTCTGGCAGTAACAAAGTTCACTGTGGCTTCATCCCCACTCTGGCAGTAACAAAGTTCACTGTGGCTTCATCCCCCACTCTGGCAGTAACAAAGTTCACTGTGGCTTCATCCCCCTCTCTGGCAGTAACAAAGTTCACTGTGGCTTCATCCCCCTCTCTGGCAGTAACAAAGTTCACTGTGGCTTCATCCTCCTCTCTGGCAGTAACAAAGTTCACTGTGGCTTCATCCCCCACTCTGGCAGTAACAAAGTTCACTGTGGCTTCATCCCCCACTCTGGCAGTAACAAAGTTCACTGTGGCTTCATCCCCACTCTGGCAGTAACAAAGTTCACTGTGGCTTCATCCCCCACTCTGGCAGTAACAAAGTTCACTGTGGCTTCATCCCCCTCTCTGGCAGTAACAAAGTTCACTGTGGCTTCATCCCCACTCTGGCAGTAACAAAGTTCACTGTGGCTTCATCCCCCTCTCTGGCAGTAACAAAGTTCACTGTGGCTTCATCCCCCTCTCTGGCAGTAACAAAGTTCACTGTGGCTTCATCCCCCACTCTGGCAGTAACAAAGTTCACTGTGGCTTCATCCCCCTCTCTGGCAGTAACAAAGTTCACTGTGGCTTCATCCCCCACTCTGGCAGTAACAAAGTTCACTGTGGCTTCATCCCCCACTCTGGCAGTAACAAAGTTCACTGTGGCTTCATCCTCCACTCTGGCAGTAACAAAGTTCACTGTGGCTTCATCCCCCTCTCTGGCAGTAACAAAGTTCACTGTGGCTTCATCCCCCACTCTGGCAGTAACAAAGTTCATTGTGGCAGTAACAAAGTTCATCCTCCTCTCTGGCAGTAACAAAGTTCACTGTGGCTTCATCCTCCTCTCTGGCAGTAACAAAGTTCACTGTGGCTTCATCCCCCTCTCTGGCAGTAACAAAGTTCACTGTGGCTTCATCCCCACTCTGGCAGTAACAAAGTTCACTGTGGCTTCATCCCCACTCTGGCAGTAACAAAGTTCACTGTGGCTTCATCCCCCACTCTGGCAGTAACAAAGTTCACTGTGGCTTCATCCCCACTCTGGCAGTAACAAAGTCATGGCAGTAACAAAGTTCCTGTGGCTTCATCTCTGGCAGTAACAAAGTTCACTGTGGCTTCATCCCCCTCTCTGGCAGTAACAAAGTTCATTGTGGTTTCATCCCCACTCTGGCAGTAACAAAGTTCACTGTGGCTTCATCCTCCACTCTGGCAGTAACAAAGTTCACTGTGGCTTCATCCCCCACTCTGGCAGTAACAAAGTTCACTGTGGCTTCATCCCCCACTCTGGCAGTAACAAAGTTCACTGTGGCTTCATCCCCCACTCTGGCAGTAACAAAGTTCACTGTGGCTTCATCCCCCTCTCTGGCAGTAACAAAGTTCACTGTGGCTTCATCCCCCCACTCTGGCAGTAACAAAGTTCACTGTGGCCATCCTCCACTCTGGCAGTAACAAAGTTCACTGTGGCTTCATCCCCACTCTGGCAGTAACAAAGTTCACTGTGGCTTCATCCCCACTCTGGCAGTAACAAAGTTCACTGTGGCTTCATCCCCCACTCTGGCAGTAACAAAGTTCACTGTGGCTTCATCCCCCTCTCTGGCAGTAACAAAGTTCACTGTGGCTTCATCCCCACTCTGGCAGTAACAAAGTTCACTGTGGCTTCATCCCCACTCTGGCAGTAACAAAGTTCACTGTGGCTTTCATCCCCCACTCTGGCAGTAACAAAGTTCACTGTGGCTTCATCCCCCTCTCTGGCAGTAACAAAGTTCACTGTGGCTTCATCCCCTCTCTGGCAGTAACAAAGTTCACTGTGGCTTCATCCCCCTCTCTGGCAGTAACAAAGTTCATTACGATTTCATCCCCACTCTGGCAGTAACAAAGTTCACTGTGGCTTCATCCTCCACTCTGGCAGTAACAAAGTTCATTGTGGCTTCATCCCCCACTCTGGCAGTAACAAAGTTCACTGTGGCTTCATCCTGGCCACTCTGGCAGTAACAAAGTTCACTGTGGCTTCATCCCCCTCTCTGGCAGTAACAAAGTTCACTGTGGCTTCATCCCCACTCTGGCAGTAACAAAGTTCACTGTGGCTTCATCCCCTCTCTGGCAGTAACAAAGTTCACTGTGGCTTCATCCCCCTCTCTGGCAGTAACAAAGTTCACTGTGGCTTCATCCTCCCATCTCTGGCAGTAACAAAGTTCACTGTGGCTTCATCCTCCTCTCTGGCAGTAACAAAGTTCACTGTGGCTTCATCCCCTCTCTGGCAGTAACAAAGTTCATGTGGCCATCCCCACTCTGGCAGTAACAAAGTTCACTGTGGCTTCATCCCCACTCTGGCAGTAACAAAGTTCACTGTGGCTTCATCCCCCACTCTGGCAGTAACAAAGTTCACTGTGGCTTCATCCCCCCACTCTGGCAGTAACAAAGTTCACTGTGGCTTCATCCCCCTCTCTGGCAGTAACAAAGTTCACTGTGGCTTCATCCCCACTCTGGCAGTAACAAAGTTCACTGTGGCTTCATCCCCCACTCTGGCAGTAACAAAGTTCACTGTGGCTTCATCCTCCCACTCTGGCAGTAACAAAGTTCACTGTGGCTTTCATCCCCCTCTCTGGCAGTAACAAAGTTCACTGTGGCTTCATCCCCCTCTCTGGCAGTAACAAAGTTCACTGTGGCTTCATCCCCCTCTCTGGCAGTAACAAAGTTCACTGTGGCTTCATCCCCCTCTCTGGCAGTAACAAAGTTCACTGTGGCTTCATCCCCCATCTCTGGCAGTAACAAAGTTCACTGTGGCTTCATCCCCACTCTGGCAGTAACAAAGTTCACTGTGGCTTCATCCCCACTCTGGCAGTAACAAAGTTCACTGTGGCTTCATCCCCACTCTGGCAGTAACAAAGTTCACTGTGGCTTCATCCCCTCTCTGGCAGTAACAAAGTTCACTGTGGCTTCATCCTCCTCTCTGGCAGTAACAAAGTTCACTGTGGCTTCATCCCCCTCTCTGGCAGTAACAAAGTTCACTGTGGCTTCATCCCCCACTCTGGCAGTAACAAAGTTCACTGTGGCTTCATCCCCACTCTGGCAGTAACAAAGTTCACTGTGGCTTCATCCCCCACTCTGGCAGTAACAAAGTTCACTGTGGCTTCATCCCCCACTCTGGCAGTAACAAAGTTCACTGTGGCTTCATCCTCCTCTCTGGCAGTAACAAAGTTCACTGTGGCTTCATCCCCCTCTGGCAGTAACAAAGTCTCTGGCAGTAACAAAGTTCACTGTGGCTTCATCCCCCACTCTGGCAGTAACAAAGTTCACTGTGGCTTCATCCCCCTCTCTGGCAGTAACAAAGTTCACTGTGGCTTCATCCCCCACTCTGGCAGTAACAAAGTTCACTGTGGCTTCATCCTCCTCTCTGGCAGTAACAAAGTTCACTGTGGCTTCATCCTCCTCTCTGGCAGTAACAAAGTTCACTGTGGCTTCATCCTCCTCTCTGGCAGTAACAAAGTTCATGTGATTTCATCCCCCACTCTGGCAGTAACAAAGTTCACTGTGGCTTCATCCCCCACTCTGGCAGTAACAAAGTTCATTGTGGCTTCATCCCCACTCTGGCAGTAACAAAGTTCATGTGGCCCCCCCACTCTGGCAGTAACAAAGTTCACTGTGGCTTCATCCCCCTCTCTGGCAGTAACAAAGTTCACTGTGGCTTCATCCCCACTCTGGCAGTAACAAAGTTCACTGTGGCTTCATCCTCCTCTCTGGCAGTAACAAAGTTCACTGTGGCTTCATCCCCCACTCTGGCAGTAACAAAGTTCACTGTGGCTTCATCCCCACTCTGGCAGTAACAAAGTTCACTGTGGCTTCATCCTCCTCTCTGGCAGTAACAAAGTTCACTGTGATTTCATCCCCCACTCTGGCAGTAACAAAGTTCACTGTGGCCATCCCCCACTCTGGCAGTAACAAAGTTCACTGTGGCTTCATCCTCCACTCTGGCAGTAACAAAGTTCACTGTGGCTTCATCCCCCACTCTGGCAGTAACAAAGTTCACTGTGGCTTCATCCTCCTCTCTGGCAGTAACAAAGTTCACTGTGGCTTCATCCCCACTCTCAGTAACAAAGTTCACTGTGGCTTCATCTCTGGCAGTAACAAAGTTCACTGTGGCTTCATCCTCCTCTCTGGCAGTAACAAAGTTCACTGTGGTAACAAAGTTCATCCTTCATCCCCTCTCTGGCAGTAACAAAGTTCACTGTGGCTTCATCCCCACTCTGGCAGTAACAAAGTTCACTGTGGCTTCATCCCCCACTCTGGCAGTAACAAAGTTCACTGTGGCTTCATCCTCCTCTCTGGCAGTAACAAAGTTCACTGTGGCTTCATCCCCCTCTCTGGCAGTAACAAAGTTCACTGTGGCTTCATCCCCACTCTGGCAGTAACAAAGTTCACTGTGGCTTCATCCCCCACTCTGGCAGTAACAAAGTTCACTGTGGCTTCATCCCCACTCTGGCAGTAACAAAGTTCACTGTGGCTTCATCCTCCTCTCTGGCAGTAACAAAGTTCACTGTGGCTTCATCCCCCTCTCTGGCAGTAACAAAGTTCACTGTGGCTTCATCCCCCACTCTGGCAGTAACAAAGTTCACTGTGGCTTCATCCCCACTCTGGCAGTAACAAAGTTAACTGTGGCTTCATCCCCCACTCTGGCAGTAACAAAGTTCACTGTAGCTTCATCCTCCTCTCTGGCAGAAACAAAGTTCACTGTGGCTTCATCCCCCCTCTCTGGCAGTAACAAAGTTCACTGTGGCTTCATTCCCCACTCTGGCAGTAACAAAGTTCACTGTGGCTTCATCCCCCACTCTGGCAGTAACAAAGTTCACTGTGGCTTCATCCTCCTCTCTGGCAGTAACAAAGTTCATGTGGCTTCATCCCCACTCTGGCAGTAACAAAGTTCACTGTGGCCCCCCCCCACTCTGGCAGTAACAAAGTTCACTGTGGCTTCATCCCCCACTCTGGCAGTAACAAAGTTCACTGTGGCTTCATCCCCCTCTCTGGCAGTAACAAAGTTCACTGTGGCTTCATCCCCACTCTGGCAGTAACAAAGTTCACTGTGGCTTCATCCCCCACTCTGGCAGTAACAAAGTTCACTGTGGCTTCATCCCCCACTCTGGCAGTAACAAAGTTCACTGTGGCTTCATCCCCCACTCTGGCAGTAACAAAGTTCACTGTGGCTTCATCCCCCTCTCTGGCAGTAACAAAGTTCACTGTGGCTTCATCCCCCTCTCTGGCAGTAACAAAGTTCACTGTGGCTTCATCCCCCTCTCTGGCAGTAACAAAGTTCACTGTGGCTTCATCCTCCTCTCTGGCAGTAACAAAGTTCATTATCCCCCACTCTGGCATAACAAAGTTCATCCCCCCACTCTGGCAGTAACAAAGTTCACTGTGGCTTCATCCCCCTCTCTGGCAGTAACAAAGTTCACTGTGGCTTCATCCTCCTCTCTGGCAGTAACAAAGTTCACTGTGGCTTCATCCCCACTCTGGCAGTAACAAAGTTCACTGTGGCTTCATCCCCACTCTGGCAGTAACAAAGTTCACTGTGGCTTCATCCCCCACTCTGGCAGTAACAAAGTTCACTGTGGCTTCATCCCCTCTCTGGCAGTAACAAAGTTCACTGTGGCTTCATCCCCCTCTCTGGCAGTAACAAAGTTCACTGTGGCTTCATCCCCACTCTGGCAGTAACAAAGTTCACTGTGGCTTCATCCCCACTCTGGCAGTAACAAAGTTCACTGTGGCTTCATCCTCCTCTCTGGCAGTAACAAAGTTCACTGTGGCTTCATCCCCTCTCTGGCAGTAACAAAGTTCACTGTGGCTTCATCCTCCTCTCTGGCAGTAACAAAGTTCATGTGGCTTCATCCCCACTCTGGCAGTAACAAAGTTCACTGTGGCTTCATCCCCCTCTGGCAGTAACAAAGTTCACTGTGGCTTCATCCCCACTCTGGCAGTAACAAAGTTCACTGTGGCTTCATCCCCCTCTCTGGCAGTAACAAAGTTCACTGTGGCTTCATCCCCACTCTGGCAGTAACAAAGTTCACTGTGGCTTCATCCCCCTCTCTGGCAGTAACAAAGTTCACTGGCTTCATCCCCACTCTGGCAGTAACAAAGTTCACTGTGGCATCCCCACTCTGGCAGTAACAAAGTTCACTGTGGCTTCATCCCCCACTCTGGCAGTAACAAAGTTCACTGTGGCTTCATCCCCCACTCTGGCAGTAACAAAGTTCACTGTGGCTTCATCCCCCACTCTGGCAGTAACAAAGTTCACTGTGGCTTCATCCTCCTCTCTGGCAGTAACAAAGTTCACTGTGGCTTCATCCTCCTCTCTGGCAGTAACAAAGTTCACTACGTGGCTTCATCCCCACTCTGGCAGTAACAAAGTTCACTGTGGCTTCATCCCCCACTCTGGCAGTAACAAAGTTCATTACTCCCCCACTCTGGCAGTAACAAAGTTCACTGTGGCTTCATCCCCCTCTCTGGCAGTAACAAAGTTCACTGTGGCTTCATCCCCTCTCTGGCAGTAACAAAGTTCACTGTGGCTTCATCCCCACTCTGGCAGTAACAAAGTTCACTGTGGCTTCATCCTCCTCTCTGGCAGTAACAAAGTTCACTGTGGCTTCATCCCCCTCTCTGGCAGTAACAAAGTTCACTGTGGCTTCATCCCCCTCTCTGGCAGTAACAAAGTTCACTGTGGCTCATCCCCTCTCTGGCAGTAACAAAGTTCATTACGATTTCATCCCCCTCTCTGGCAGTAACAAAGTTCACTGTGGCTTCATCCCCAGTAACAAAGTTCACTGTGGCTTCATCCCCTCCTCTGGCAGTAACAAAGTTCACTGTGGCTTCATCCCCACTCTGGCAGTAACAAAGTTCACTGTGGCTTCATCCCCACCACTGGCAGTAACAAAGTTCACTGTGGCTTCATCCCCCCTCTCTGGCAGTAACAAAGTTCACTGTGGCTTCATCCTCCTCTCTGGCAGTAACAAAGTTCACTGTGGCTTCATCCCCCTCTCTGGCAGTAACAAAGTTCACTGTGGCTTCATCCCCCACTCTGGCAGTAACAAAGTTCACTGTGGCTTCATCCCCCACTCTGGCAGTAACAAAGTTCACTGTGGCTTCATCCTCCTCTCTGGCAGTAACAAAGTTCACTGTGGCTTCATCCCCTCTCTGGCAGTAACAAAGTTCACTGTGGCTTCATCCCCCCCCACTCTGGCAGTAACAAAGTTCACTGTGGCTTCATCCCCACTCTGGCAGTAACAAAGTTCACTGTGATTTCATCCCCCACTCTGGCAGTAACAAAGTTCACTGTGGCTTCATCCCCACTCTGGCAGTAACAAAGTTCACTGTGGCTTCATCCTCCTCTCTGGCAGTAACAAAGTTCAACAATTTCATCCCCACTCTGGCAGTAACAAAGTTCACTGTGGCTTCATCCCCACTCTGGCAGTAACAAAGTTCACTGTGGCTTCATCCCCTCTCTGGCAGTAACAAAGTTCACTGTGGCTTTCATCCCCCTCTCTGGCAGTAACAAAGTTCACTGTGGCTTCATCCTCCTCTCTGGCAGTAACAAAGTTAACTGTGGCTTCATCCCCCACTCTGGCAGTAACAAAGTTCACTGTGGCTTCATCCCCCACTCTGGCAGTAACAAAGTTCACTGTGGCTTCATCCCCCCTCTGGCAGTAACAAAGTTCACTGTGGCTTCATCCCCACTCTGGCAGTAACAAAGTTCACTGTGGCTTCATCCCCACTCTGGCAGTAACAAAGTTCACTGTGCTTCATCCCCCACTCTGGCAGTAACAAAGTTCACTGTGGCTTCATCCCCTCTCTGGCAGTAACAAAGTTCACTGTGGCTTCATCCCCACTCTGGCAGTAACAAAGTTCACTGTGGTTTCATCCCCCTCTGGCAGTAACAAAGTTCACTGTGGCTTCATCCCCCACTCTGGCAGTAACAAAGTTCACTGTGGCTTCATCCCCCCACTCTGGCAGTAACAAAGTTCACTGTGGCTTTCATCCCCCACTCTGGCAGTAACAAAGTTCACTGTGGCTTCATCCCCCACTCTGGCAGTAACAAAGTTCACTGTGGCTTCATCCCCCTCTCTGGCAGTAACAAAGTTCACTGTGGCTTCATCCCCACTCTGGCAGTAACAAAGTTCACTGTGGCTTCATCCCCCACTCTGGCAGTAACAAAGTTCACTGTGGCTTCATCCCCCTCTCTGGCAGTAACAAAGTTCACTGTGATTTCATCCCCCACTCTGGCAGTAACAAAGTTCACTGTGGCTTCATCCCCCTCTCTGGCAGTAACAAAGTTCACTGTGGCTTCATCCCCCATCCTCCACTCTGGCAGTAACAAAGTTCACTGTGGCTTCATCCCCACTCTGGCAGTAACAAAGTTC